>NW_019214758.1:0-62281 GCF_002532875.2 Varroa jacobsoni
TTTAGTTTGTCTGGCTGGAAATTTTGCCAAATAAACTGAAGCCATAGTACCGCTATTACATAGGCTATACGACTACGATATCTCATTAAGGAGGGTGGGTTTTAATTCGTCATTTCGTATATTTCTAGAATTTGTTTTGAGAATATCTAATAAAACAGGTGTTAGTCATTTAATTATAGATAATAGGTCCAAAAAGTAAGCAGTAGCTCTAAATGACGTGCGGAAAATTTCAGTTTTATGCAATGCTGAACTCTTAGTAATGCCGAATCAGACGTTCATGCTGTTTCATTCTTGCCGATTTCGCGTAAATCCTAATTCACTCTATTAAAAAAATTGCTGCGGCTCTATGAGATCAATACAAAGGGGTTCTACTACTGATAATCATTTAGCAATCTCCCCAAATCAATGACTCTGTTAGAGTTCGACCTGACAATTTAATCGTTCAGTGTGAGTTAGCGTTTCCATCCGTTGGCCTTTCAAAAAATAAGCACCGTTTAACGCGCGTCAAGCTTGTAAACGAGCCAGATTTTTTAACCAGGTGCACAATATCCACGACAAAAGCCCATTATTACATTGAGGAAAACCCGCGAATGTCTCCATAGACAGTTTGCTTTTTTGGTTACGAAATTATTTATCGCTTTTTTCCCTCGGCTTCAAAGGTAGTCCTCTGACGAATTTGTATGTTCTTCGCAACCGTTTGCTCTTTGGTCACGGCAGGACCACTTAGAATCCTGGTATCCTTCAGTCAGTGAATATTTTTTTCTTGACTTTTCATGACAATTACTAGCGAGCTTCAAGCAATGCAGAATTCGTATTATTGGATCTAGACTTTATTCATTAGGATTTTTTTTTAGACTACAATTACTTTTGATGCGATAAAACGCAGTTTTTACAGACAAAATAGTGTTTGGATGATACTTGCAGGCGACTCAACAGATACAATTTTCGTTTTAAGCTTCTTTAGATTAGCAGGGCATTTGCTCCGGCAAGTTCCATACACCCATATCTGGTAGATACATATATATCTAACCAAAGTTATAATTCATGTTTTTTTAAAATACCAAATTCTACAATGCTTTACAATGTACCACCGTCAGGGTAGTTCTTTTCAGGTCCATCATTTTTTCTTATAGGGCTAAAGCCACAGCTTCTATGAATTAAAAAGTAATCTACAGCGGTAAGGTGAAACAAAACTGAAAATGCCTTACTGGAGTAACGGCAAAAATTGACGAGACGCTTTTCATGCTAACAAACGGGTTGAAAAATCAGCGATTACATGACACAGTGGTTCCAGATTAGTTAGGTGGAATTTGTGCCTATAAGAGGGGTGGTGTACATGCGGTCTTCCTACTGCTCCTAAAGACGCGTGACACGTAATATGAAGTGTAGTACGCGACACTCTCTTGAAACAGCTCGAACCGTGGGCTGTTCATTGCCTGTAAGCTGGATGGCAGATCAAGTCCGGAAAAACCCTTTATTTCTTTTAGGATTGCTTTCGCACAGGTCGACCCGCAGACGCCGAAAAGCAGCAATATATGTAGCGTGATCAACAGGTAACACGAAATAAAAAAAAAGGTCTTGGCAAAGGCTGAGAACAACGATACGAGTACGTAGTCCTCTTTGCCTCTCTTTTATTTTCGTCATCCTTGGTTCTCAGCTACTACCTTTCTTGTACATTAGCCTTCAACTTGTCCGTTTTAGCCCATCTTCGTCTCCTACACTAGCTTTAGATACGGGTACTACTGAGACCGCCCATGTCTATTTGCCTCTGTTTTGATTTTTTTTTTGGCTATCTTTCATTCTCGCACTTTGCACTTTTGCAAAATTCTCGTTCGGCTTTTTTCCTCCCCATTTCCTTCAACCTTGCCAGTTGCCCAACGAAACTTAAACTGCATCGTCTCGTCAGGCCATCCGGCTCATTGAGCCCTGCTGCAGCTGCAGGAGAACAGCGTTAGAAAACTTTGTTGTAAATAGCTGAGGCCAAAGCCTCAGGCGTTCGGCTTCCCTTTTTCTTACGCAGCCTATTTCTATCTACATCCCGTTGCTTTCAGCGTGATGGCTCGTTTTTTCCAAGTGGCTAGTTACTGTTTCCGCACCACTGCCCCTCCCAAAGAACGACCCTTTCGTCTTTGTGTTTAACAATCATTTACTCACATTATCATCTCGCGCATTACTTCCGAATCAATATACGCAAAGTACAGTCAGCGATAGTCGAATCTGGCCATATTTCCACATTGACATCCACTCCACTATCTTTCGGAGCCAAGCTCATCTAAACACAATTAACAAACCCAACAGCATTTTCGTAAACATGTATCAATGGCGATGGGAACGGAACGGCTATTTTCTTCCGGCTTAAGCATGTCAAACTTCGGTGTTAATGCTAACACGCTGGTGGAGAGCTATTAGTAGCGTGAATTTTCGGTGTGAGTTGCATCTTCCTTTACGTCTAATGTCAGGCAGAAAAAAAATGATGCATCATTGCATAAAATTATGCGATGAAATATGTAAATGTGTTTAATAAATATTAGGGCGATGAACGGCGATTAAACATTATTTTGCCTGTAAAGGTCAAGTTGCAAGTTAACAACTTTAATTTTAGCATGCTGTCCTTTAACCTTCCTTCACTGAGGATCAGATATTGAGTGTCTTTCCCAAGAATTTGGGGTGTACATAAGTTTAAGGATATATGGGCGATAAAAATAAAAATTCGGGCGACGTTGTTTGCCACAGTGCAGATGCGTTCAGACGCTATTCCTAATGCCGGAAGGAAGCGAGTTCTTCGTGGAACTAAACAGCAGCCTCATGATGGCGAAAAACAATGAATCGCCTAGAGAACTTAAGTGGGGATCGGCTATTTTCTGATGTAGCACGCGGGATAAACCCCTAACATCTTTTTCTCGATCTACGCTATTGCCGGTCTTCGTGGGGTTTCTAAAGAGAATCCGAGCAATACTTCTACGAAGCAAGCTGGAGTAAATTCAATCAATAAATAAATGCACGAAAACTTATCAAAATTGTTGAAAAAGCCATTTCCGATACATTTAGATCTTTATAAAGGAATCTACGACCGCTTTGCAGAGCAAAATGTCAACTGCCAATTGGTTCGCTTAAATAAATATCAACGATCAGTTCGAATCTTTGATTTGCTACTAGCTCAAAGTTTGATTCAGCTTTAATTTCTTCCTATGTAACATATTTGAGCGACACTTGTTTAACAAATCTACATTTATTGATATCGCCTGTCGTACGCTTACACCTAGAAAGTTACTTTTAAATTAAAAGAGAAATATCCGTAAAATGACTAATAAGTGATTTAAGTTCTAAATTGAGGGTAGAACCGCAGTGAATGATGGTTATATGAAATGTAGCCTGATCGCCCGAAATAACACTTCTAGCACCTCCAAAGAGAATCGTTGAAATATCTATTTTGCTTTAGATCGAGTGGTCGAAGCAACTTATAAAAAAGAATACACATTTAGATGATCCGCCCTGATACATCGAAGTACGTTGATACGTCCCTAGATAGACCTATGGATAAGCCTGTGCGCCTGTATTGACACTTTTTACTATCATTCGTAATTCAATAGCCGATATCAATTCCAAACAACGAAACTCATACTCTTGTTAGTTTAGCGCAAACTTCATGATTGCAGTTACTGTCTAAGGAGACATCATGCCTTTGTGGAAGTTATTTTTCTGTATCTACGTTCTTAACGCTAAAACAAGATTTAATTTATGACAAAATAACTTTAGCTTTCTCCGCAAGCTCCAGTTTACCTCATTGCATTGATCTCTGTTTACTTCTGATTCTCTAATTATGACTTTTAACTGATTAGCTCTGCATGGCTGCCAATGTCGCCATCTTGCTTAACCGTTGCGTTAGAAATTTTCGAATTCTTCTATTTACTATGTTTTATATAATCCAAGCTTCATGCTTTCTTCGCCTGCCCAAGCGTTCTCCTCGCTCCACCCAATTTTGAGTTGAATTAAAACGAAAGCTGAGGGCTGCGGTAACTTCTATTAACCACCGCACTAATTGCGTCCTTGAACGAGAGTTAGGCAGCGGAACGGTCCCGCTTCCTCGCCGTTCGAGTTGTTTTCCGCGAGTAGAAAGAAAGCCATTCGTTTTCGAAGAAAGACGGCCGTAGCCCAAAAATGGAGAGGCAATGCGAACCTAACAGAGTTGACTGCTTCGGAGCTGATGCCAACCGCTTATTCTACATGGTTCAAGCGGCACGGAAGGTCATTTTTATGATAATGCGCGCAGCTACATACGAAGCCAACGATGGAAAAATAAGAGACCAACCATTGCTGGATCAGTAGGAGCAGCGCCCGCTGTGGTAACAACTACAGATCGCCGCAAGCCTTAAACAGCAAAGCAGCTTTCTGATAAACTGACGCAACGGGGGTGCAGTTGACTACTGGAGGTTTTTTTTTGTTGAACCCCTACTACTCCAATGTGCTGCTACTAGCATTCAGAAGGTCGCGCCATCCGCCCGCCTCAACAGTGGGTAGAGACAGATAACACCAATGGCTTTTTGGCAGCAAGGTCAAGTCCCCCCCGTTTTTCCTTGCTTTGGCGTACATAGGCACTTCGTAGCCTATGTCTGAGTCACTTTCCATCTCGCTGTCTTGCTCTTATCACTCTACCCGAACTTAGCCTACCCTTGTTTTTCGATGACAGACCTTAGACAGTTCACAGAAGGGTGGCTTACCACTTCATCCAGCATCCTGGGCATACCATACTAAGGGACCGGACATATTGCCAAAAGTCGCGATGCCGGTACCACATATATATATATATATATATATAGGATTTTGTGGTGACATCACCACCAGGACGATCTTGGTATTCCGCTTCGCAGTGTTTCGCCTTTTTCCGATGTGCCAGTGAGGCCATTGCTGCCCTACACGTGTTTACTGTTGATACCATTGGTCATTCAAAGCGACTACTCGAAGCTGCAAGAGATGTGTGGAGATGAGAAAAGCTCTTCAACTTACCATTCATCATCGTCCAGGCGAACATATGATATCGTACGTAGTGCATCCACATGTGAACTAGTATCTACCATTTCTAACGGCAGTACTGAACGTATAGAATCAAAATGCCTACTACGTACAAGTTCGAAATGGATTCTGATGATGATTTGGCCGGTCAACTGGATTCATCATATCTCAACCAACCGCTTTATTCAACCACTTCCAGATCCGTTTCATCTGGGCGTCATTTGAACCCCACCTCGTTCTACCCTTCTTCGCAAGTCCTATTTTTTTACACGACGTCCCGTTGATTTGTGTATGGTAACTCTGTTGTGTTTACTTTGTTCACGTCTTTAGCGGTTACTGCTAGAGGCGATAAAGTGCTGACTTGACATATCGCTAGCCGAAAGCTCATGCTGGCTAGGTCTGTTGCGCATTAAGATCACAGGTAGAATTTGTCATCCAAGCATCGTGTCAAGAGAAGTTGTGCCGGTCTGTTTGTTGCCGTTGTTGTTATTATGCCAATTTTCGTCCCATCTCAGGGCCCGTGGTATTGGACTTGATAAAACTGTAATACAATAAAGACACTAACTAATAATACGAGATTGGCCAGTAACCGAGGAAGAGCAGCCCTAAACGTCGGACGAAAGATAGTTTGGCTCACACACGACATTTTCAATATCTCGATATTTTACAGATACTCTTATATATCGCGCATAGTTCTCTATATAAATATTTCAGCATGTCTGGTATATGTGCATGTTAGCAATGGTAGTGGACACGTCAATGAACCCAATTTTCCATAGCAGAAATTACTTATTTGACAAGAGCTCAAGCTATATATATGCATATGTCATAGGATTAGGCAAAAAGAAAACGTCTTAGGCAGCTGAGCCAGAGTTCGTGGGTAACGCAAATTTGAAATTAAATGATCGGGCTGGTTTTAGTTTAATGAATTGAAGTCTTGCCTTCTATACTTAGTTGTATCACTATTCAGAAAAGATCCAAGAGTTATTTGACGGCTCTCACCGTTTATGGACTATGCCTCGCGTTTGTCGTAGCCTGACGTTTAGCGATAACGAATGTTTGCTTTAGGACAGTTTTAAAACCTTATCTAAATATAGCTTTACGAAATGTGTAGTATTCTTTAAATTCATGATAAATGAGTGAAAAGATCTGTTGAGCCTGCACGTATCTATTTCTTATAGCTCTTTTTTCGTTACCAGAACAAAACCACTCACGGTTCCCTGGAGTTGGTTTAATTTCAACATAAACCGATTCCGTGTTAAGGTGTTAATGCGAGAGCATTTTCTACCAATAGATGCTTGTTATTTTTATCGCTATCTGCTCTGTTCACGTTTAGATTGTATAATTATACTGGTGTATAAGCGGCCCTTCATCTACTACATTATCAAATGCGCTTAGGGCACTTTTGTGACAACAGTCACAGTGCTTAGCGGTTTTCTCCCTATGCCATTCATCTCATTCTATATCAATGTGTATCACGCTTTTATATAGTAATACATACTAAATCACCGAATATTCGCGAATCTATTTTGTAACAGTGAACCACATTAAATTTGGCAGAGATTCAAGCCCTGTAGAAGTTGTATGTCTTTTGCTAAACCAGCTGGATACATTGCGACATTTAATCGCTATCGTAATATCGAATAATTTATAATGTGCTGACACGGCGATGGCGTACAAGAGCACCGCTTGAGGACAACGTCGCTAGCGAAGCTCTTTCTGCTCTGATGAGGGGTATTGCGCATAGATCACGCTCCGGTTTGCAATGCAAAACAGTCCTGCCAGCTTACATGCTGACTACGTTTCGCGATGCCGAATGTGTACTAGCGGCACGAGCCGCTTCTATGGAAGCTCATCAATGATCGCCGGAGCGTCAAAGCTCGCTTAGTCAGGGAACGTCTTTTCCCTGCGCGCATCGTCGACACGAGAGCAAAACAATTTTATCTCCGGACAGCAGCGGTGACCTGGCTGTATAAGCTTCGCAAAGGCTGACTCGCGCATTCGATGAATTAGTTGTTACAATATAGACGATGCCAGGTTGAGTCGAAAGACAAGCGGCTCGTAATAGTAAATAAGATGTCATAAATTTTGTTACATTGTAAACGGTAAAGCGACTGCTAAAGCCAAACACGATTTATATAGTACAGTCGCATAAACCCGAACCTCCCGAGATGTATTGGCAGTTTCAAGATATCTCAAAATTATATCCAGACAGCTTGAACTTCTGAGCCACGTTAATCGTATAGCCAACGTCCGATGTGCGTCCATGTCTACGCATAACTTTTCCAACTAACTGTGGTTAACAAGCCATTGTTTCTGGGGTCATCTATTATCCGAAATTACTATTATTACTGGAATTCTATCGCCATAAGTGGTCGTTGTTTTCATAAACGGCGAAAATCCTTATGTCAACCGCGCAAAAGGGTCAGCTTGAGTTATTAGTTCGACATATCTATTTGAATAGGCCTAAATAAAAAAAATTTTATAAGTGCGTGCAAGACAGGCTATCTCGTTATATAATTATAAACTTTTTTGCCCACACATGATGCTATCGTACGAGAAACCTTTGGTGTCGACATTAAAGGCCCTACTTTCGTCAAGAACTTCCATCTATAAAGCTCACCCAAACTTCGTTGCTCCTTCTAATCGGCTATCAACCGGATTCACACGAATTCGGTACGTGTGGACGCGTCCTGCCCGCAGGCTGTAGGCTGAACATCGTCTGGACCCAGAAATATAAGCTCCAAGCTGCCCGTTGCATGATCTACCGACCTCCATAATTGAACAACTCATCTCTATATAATTGTTATGGAACGATCTAGTTTGTTGTTGTGATTCGTTCACCGATGATGAATATAGCCATCGTATAATAACATAACTGCTATTGCAGGTAATCTGTGCAGATTTTGCAATTTGGCAACGAATTCTATGTTCATATAATTAAATATCGGAAACGTCCGCTTTTGCATCAGCAGGACAAACACGCCAACGTATATGCTGTATATAATTAAGCTTTACTCGTTTTGCCTAAGTCGGTTTACCTATACCTCCTCAAATTGACAATACTTTTTGCTTATTTTCGTGTGTCTTCACCACAATACGTATTTGACAAGCGCAATCTGTTTTAAGCGTGTCACAGACATATTTTTTATTAACTTTTTAAAAAAAACGCCGGACAGCAATATTTACTATCTGATGCCTTTATTTGTCCGTCCGATAACCTGATTTACAATGTAGATTTAAATTGTTTTACCTTCCCATAGCCATAGGTATGCATCTGACCGGGAATAGGCGGCCATTTGCAGCCCTCAGCAGAGTAAAGTAAATGTAGTCAAGCTAAATCAAGCGAAACTCACTGCAAATGATATGCTCAGAAGGGGGCACAGGCCAGGCAAGAAACCCAGCGGAATGACTGGCACAACGATTGCGGCCAGGAGGCAAATCTGTATGTTGTTTGCGCACCTATATGCTCGTTGCATACACAACCAATAATGATAACTCTATCCTGTTGAATATTACCGTACGTAAACGTGGAGTGCGAAAAGGAGACTGACACAGTATCACATTGTGTATGGCGTCTACAGACAAAATCACAACAAAAATACGTTCATTTTGTTCCTGTTTGAATTGAATCCAATCGTACCGACTAAGAGTGAGTGAATGAACGGATACTTTCGCCCCCTGTGGTTCAATGTTTTCTAATACTTCATAGAAAACGAGCCACTACCTCTTCTGTTGTGGTTGGACAGAATTTGTTCACCTTCTTTTTGCCTCGTGCACTATGTCCGCAAAATTGCCAGAAATTACCAGAAAAAAAAAATTTATTTAATTTGGTCCTTTCGTAACGTTCACAAGCGTCGCTACTAGCCGGCTGAATATCCATTTAGGCTTTTTACTTGATTTATTCTTTTCTCGGTTTGGATCACAATAAGAAAATAAGCGTTCTATTTCCAGCGGACAACTGCTAAACCAAATGGTTCGCTTTTGAAAATAATTGATCACTATAAATCAAATCAAATACTCTTGAAAAGAAGTTTGGAAAGTTGGGAATATTTTAAATCTATTTACTCGTACTTCGAAATTGGACCCGACATCCACATGGTATAACTGAAATGAAAAGGAAAATCTGCATAAGGTCGCAATCAGTTTCGGAGCTAGCACGATATTTTCAGCAATGCTAAGCGCAGAACAAATCCGCTTCTTTTCGTATACTTTCAATAACGGTACATGTTTATCCATCAGTTTGACGCGCCGCACCGATCGTACTGTGCGATATCTCGATCGTATTTCTAATCCTTACTAATAATGGTAATAATACGTATGGATAATGGTAATATAAGTAATAATAAGGGAAACTTTAGACTCGTCCGCCATTAGGACGACATTAAGCACTAAAAGAGTCCCTGCGATCGATTTAGGCTGCATAGCCTGAAACTGGCTGTCTAGAGCGGTTCTTTGCTAGCTTAAGAGAATATGTGTAAAAGAGAAGTAGAGAGTGATGGCCGTAAGTGCAGCTTGCTGTCATCTTATAGGCTTGTTCTGCTATACGGATATGTTTACCGAGCACAGTATATTACCAGCACGCCTAATCATGTCATTCATACTCAGGACAAGGACATTCGGCTTATGTATACGTTCGCTCGGTCAGTATATATCACACATGACAGAGAAACTAACACAGTTGCCGGACCGATAATGCACATTAATTCTACTGTCAAAATATATGGTAGTTGCATTCAAGCACAGCAAAAGGAGTGGGAGATTTTTTTCGGCATAGCACTAGACAATCTACTCGGTACCGGAGTCCGTATTGATCACTCTGTCTAGTTCATAATTTTTTCGGTCACGCCGTTATACGAAACGTGAATGGTACACGAACAATAAATCGTATAGCTTTCCATATCAATTTCGTCCTCCTGAACTAAGAACGATCTAGGACACATGACCCGCAGTACTGTAGGACTCCTTGAATTAAACCTAAAGTAAAGCTTTTCTGTGACTCGCACTCATTTGACCAACTGATATGGAATTAGGATGAGATAGAAAACACTGAAAACTTACAGTGGCAAATTCACTGCATTCATCGCTTTACCATCGCGCTAATGATAGAAATAGAATACGAATCAGCGATTGTTCTTCTGCGTGTTAGCTCACCTTAGGCTAGTTACATCTGTACGCTATCTTCTAATTGATATTCATCTAGCCATCAACAGATCGTCCGTACTTGCAGACATTGTATTCTATTAGGCAATATTTTTCCATATATAGAGTATAGTTATAAATGACAGACAGTTGTAACCCATGCACAACGGCTAGCGTAATTACTATCTAGCGAGTTATGTGTTTTGTCGTTGTATGAATTGGAAAAAAGGGCCGCTTTTCAGGAACAGATTCCATACACAGCATTAAAAGTTACTTTGATGTGCTACTTGGGTACATCAAATTGTCCACATAAACCCTATTTGCACTCAAAAATGTTACGAAAATATACGTGCTGCATTGTGATAAGCGAAGAAAAAGCCAAAGATTCAACAAAGTTTGGAATAAGGTACTGAAGGTACGCAACGCAATTTATATTACCTATTCCAACTGTGGCGCTCCGTTATTGAGATCGCAATACTGTCTATAAGTTATTGAAGCTTAACTTATCGTATGTATCTAAACCATTGTCGGTACAACTAGATCATTTGGAAGGAACATGTTCCTTTTCTCTTATTCGTTCGCTATTTATAGTCGAAAAGATAACGGATCTTTTTGTTTTAAATTATTATCCCATTCCTCTATATATCGTAACCATTATAACCTATGTATTAAAAACGTGCTTATTTTATAGTAGGGTATTTAATAACGGCTATTGATGAAAATGAACAGTATCAACAATGATTACCCACAAAGATAGCATGTGCCTTTTTAGGCCATGATCTGTGGAACGTCTAGGTAGGCAAGTAAGCGTGAAGAATGAAGTTACTTTTTTTTTTGTAACGACCAAAATCGAGCTGCCATTTCGTACCCTCTGTATACTAACTCTTTATTACAATATTGTTCGTAGTAGCGTCTCTCACCTTCGAAGTGACCTTTCCTTTTTTAATTCCCTTCATATATACATGTGTATATATATATATATACGGGAGGGAATGATGCGTGTGAATTGGGTAAATCGTTGGTGGTTTATTTTTCATAACGGACATGTGCTCGTCCGCTACCGCTAGCAGAAGAAAAAAGTTAGTTGTTGATAAAGCAAAGCAATAAGCTTATCATAACGAACAACCATGTGGGGCTTTAGCGAAGATCAGTTATTTTCTAATTTTTTCTTTCATGCGGCTTCTGAAAAATCGACTAAAAGGGTTAGATTTGAAGAAATCGACAAGTCATTAAAAGGTCTGAAAAGGCACCTTTTGATACAAAAACTAACGGCCGTTTTAGAAAGGAGAACATTAATCGCCCTTTGGGTGGTCCAGAAATGCTCATGGTTAGTCTTTTTGAAACCCTTTGGCCGTTGGCTTCTGCATTTTTAGAATTTCTGGCCTGCTATCAGCCCAAGGCTTAAATTCGTTGCAATTTTTTAAGCGTAACGTATTCGAGCAATAGCCTAGCGAGTTTATGCGTAACAACGTCGCTTGATGCGCGGTAAAATCATCGATTAAAAAAGAGGTATATTAAAAATGACCAGCTAGTGGTTTTTGCAGCAAATTTACGGGCAAAAATTTTGACATGAACATTGTCTACTGTCCCAGTTATTTCTAAAACTGTCCTCGTTAGTCAAAAAATGTATATATGTACAAGCTGCACTTTTCGAAATACTCTATTTAAATTTAAGCACTATTATAGATACCTTGAAGGTGTTCATTAATTTCTACGGAATAATTCCTTTGATTTTAAATTATTAATGTTTAATTGCAAGGCCATTCGTTCTTTCCATCGACGTCGAGCTTCTTGGTTTCTGGGAAAGTACTGAACGTTCTTTTGCACTCAAGGACGCACCGGTGGGGTCTTTGCCAGTAATGAATTCAAGTTATCGCTTTTTTCGACAGAATGTCAGCTTTAATCTGCCTGATGCCGCCTTCAGCAAGCACAATAATTTGGGACACCCTTTCTACTATAGTCATATTGACCTTTTGTTCCTTTGGGACGTACATGAATGCTTTCGTATTTTGATATTCTTTTTAATCCTTTTTTGTAAATGTACATAGACAATCACTATTTAAGTATGCGAAAAATGTGCTCATTGGCAATTGCCCAGAATCGATACTGCCGCTTTTGGTAAACCGCAACCTCCATAGCATCAGAGAGTTTTTCGAGGAACAAATGTTGGCAATTTGCCATTAGAAATAAATATGAGATATAGTTTTCTACCTCTGTAAAAGCCTGCGTGCCCACTGGCAACGGAGCCCAAGCGTTCAAAATAGAGAACGTCCATTTCTAGCTGTTTAAGGTAGTTAAAAACATTTCTCTGATCAGCGCTTTTTGAAGGATTGTGAGTATATTTTGGCAAACCGCTTCTGTACGTATTTTTTTCATATGGTTAGGTATTGTTCAAAGCACTCAGATTCAGCTATTTGCTCGTCAGATAGGATATCGATTTGTGTTTGTTCGACTGCGGTACGTCGCTTCAAGCATGGCAGCCGTGCTATGCCATATTATAAACCGATCATGAATGTCCTAGGTCTAAGCTTTGATAAGCGTGTAAATAGTTTTAGGTAAAATTGATTGCTTTTCTCAGCAGCAAAAATCAGATTATTTAGGTAGGCCTGCATGGTGCCAGCTGAGTCGTCATGGGTCAGCAGCGGCGTCAAATGCCAGCAGGGCTACGTAGTTGTGTGTTCTCCACAGCTTGCCTGCATGATACTACGTCGAATGCGAAGACATGGCTCACATCACAAAACTGACTGGATCATTAGAGTCTTTATGAGCATATGTGCTCCTTCTAGCTAACGCGAACAGTGTTCGAGGTAAATCGAGTAAGTAGATGAAGTTCATGTTCAAGTGTTTATTGGCAAATTTGCTATTTGCCGAAAAAAAAAACGGAATTTTTGCCACATGCAAAAAAATCGCTGAAATAGCTGCTCTTGTTAATATACGGTTCTAGTCACAAAAATAAGAAAAATTCTTAATTTTGATGCGTCATTGTGCATATAAATGGAGACCGATATAGCAACAACATTGCTCACATCCGTTCGAAGACCTAAAAACAAAAAGCTTGCTAATTTATACGCTACAAGATGTATAAAGATATCAATAGTTATAATGTCGACAACTATTTGGACATTTTACGCGAACCTGTTTTTATTTTGCCTATGTCGGAGCAGGTAATTCTAATCAATTCAAGTTTTAATGTTTTTCGTATAAATTACACCAATACATTTTACCTGGAAAAAAAAGCTTTCTAGGGATGTTTTTCTGTACCTAGGTGTAGATTCTTGATTTTCATCACATTAATTAGGAAAGCATAAAAAGCTCAGCCAAAAAAATGACCCAGGAGAAGTTAAAAGTTCAGAGTCAGATTAAAAGTGTTTAAAAGTGCTAGCTTTAGCAAGATGCCGGAATACCATTCATCGGTCCTAGGTAAACAACAAGGCACGTTTAGACAATACAACATGGCTACATCTGAACACCGTGGCGTATACCCATAGTGGTTAGAGGCATGACATAACACCTTTCTTAGTACCTATTTGATACGTGGACTTAAAAAGCACTTTTTTTTTTAACGGGCCGACTTTCTCGGCATAAGACACAAACAGAATGAATAATAATAATGAATAGAACACTGAAAGCCAATATTTCAATTGGCTGAGGAAAGAGGCCTGATGCTTCTGCTTCTATCAGTGACTGAAGGGGTATAATTTGCACCAGCCCTATGATTGTACGAGAACTGTCGTTTACAACAGCTCTATTAAACCTTTTCAATATGAGTGTCGGAGGTGGTACGTCACTGAACGCGTAGCCACGAAATTAAGATTCGCTATCTAGTTCTGACTCAGCATGTTTTAAAGTTCGGTTGCGGTTTTCATTAGCAAAACAGCTCATCGTTACATCTACCCAATACGAATAAAATTCTGTTTTAATAATATTGGTATACTCAGTATTATAGTTGTCTGTGGAGAGACTGTTAAGACACTTGCAGAACAATACTCACTTAGCTTTTTAAAAAAAAAACAGTGAAAAACCGTTTCGGCCTTTAAAACTGTACACAAAGTCGCTAAAGTTAAGACCAAAAAAAAAAAAGTTCAAGTTCCTGCTGGCTAAGAAATGCGTATTATTCTAAAATATATTTTTCATGGACTTTCTATTCACTAACTATCGTTCTTGTTGATGATCGATGATACGATAACTGTTCTTTTTCTTAAGCATTTAACCACAATAGTTTGAAATTTTGAAAAAGACCGCTAAATCATCTGCCAAAAATGCAGCTAATTTTATTCACATATACACAGAATGTATTTTACATATATGCAATTGATGTACATATTAAATGTATGGTTCACGAACATACTCCCGAATACGACTAGGTAGATGGAGAATTTTTTATCTTTAACATATAATTGTCACACCTTATTTGACATTTCTCTTCATTGAACGACTTTTCATGATGCACACTAAGTAGAACTCTGTCGATAGTTTTTCGTGTCAAGTATCTTTTTTCCACACATGGCGCAGATTCCCTTTTTGTACGCACAACCTTGACAGTAGTGCGAGCCAACCTGATGCACCTGATTACAAAAAACAACCTTGGTTGGTTAGACAGAGGAAGCTTTACGTCCGTCTTCATGTACAAGACAACTTTGACCTCCACGAATTTGCAGGTATTACTTATTCGATCATTAATGAATAATTAATAACGCTGATGTACGCTACTTAACTATAAGCATTGGCATATTTATTAGAAAAAACTAATTTTAACAATACGAGTTGTTGAACCCGTCTTCAAAACTGTCGGCACGAGTGTCTATTATATACACACACTGTTGAGCCTCTGTACTATTTAATGGCTGTTACTACTCAACCAATGTGATTATGGTAACAAAATGCAGCGTTGTCCATGGCCACACATGTTCGACACAAACCCCTAGTAGCCATATAGGTATCTATACCTATATATATATATATATTATTAAATCCGTTAAGATATGAAACTTTAGTGTAATGAAATATACAAAACTTGGTTCATTCAATAAGTTGCATGAACCTTCAATACCTTGTCTTTATATATTTAAAGAATCTTCAAATTTTACGTTTTCCAGTCGTTAGAATATAGAACAAGGTTATTACAATAGATCATATTATATTATACTAGAACAAGGAAGTACTGAAGCCAACGCTTGTTCGATCTAGTGAACAGCTCGACCGTTCCACCTTCGCCTTCATGAAGGTCAGTGTACGATCGAACGATTTCCTACGTAACGCATGCACGCACGTACCTTTGTTTTACAAATTCGACAAGCATTAAAAGATGTTGTGTATGGATTAAATTTGTTTTTCCGTTGACTTAGTGCTTTGTTCTCGTTGAGTTTGCGCCCACCTGAGGTACCAGCTGGCCCCGCAGCAAATGAGCCCGCCTTCCACGGCTCCGGCGTACAAACCTATACGAGTCATTGTAAATTGAGACATTTCAATTAGTTAAGAGACTTGCTTTTTTAACATTACCTAACCGTGAAAGTCTTCATGGTTACGCTGAGATTGCTTCTGTTGTTTCTACGGTCAGTTTGTTGTGCATCAGTAATAGGCTTACTAGGATGAACACGTTCACTAATACATTATTCGGGTAACATTTTTCAGTAATGTTAGAGAATCAATTCCGCATTGAGGATAGAAGTTGACCGTAATTCTTTATTTAAGCCACTACGATGTAATTCAAAATACGAATATTTACAAAATCAAATGATACGTTACAGGCACACACAAAGTCTGACGAGTCATGTGCCTTATTTACTCTGATAGCACACTATTCTGTGCACCTACTTGATTCATTTTTCGTTGTTTTCATTTTCATCTCACCTTTTCCAGCTTCTTTTCGCATTTTTCACACACCATTTTTCGGTGTACGATTATTCAATGCACGAATGAAAATATCAGTGCACAGTGGACCGCATTAAACAAGTGCATTGTTAGAGTTTTTGCTCTGCTCGTAAAATGACGATGAAATGTTTTTAAGCAGAAGATTGATTAAATGTAACAGTCAGATTCCGATACGACAATTTGTCGCTGAAGAACATCCGCTGAGACAGTGCTTTCTGTACTGGTACGGGAGCTTGACACAGCTTCTGCAATTCAATAAGCATCGCTGCAAAAGTTAAATAATAGAAAAGCGGTATACTGTTGATAACCTTCGATCTTCGAATGCCGGTCGCGCCGAAGATCTACTTAACTATGCCCAATTCACAACAGACAAGTCGATCATCAACAAACAATATGTAAAAATTTGGAACCTTCGAGTGCTTAAACGACGGAACCAGACGTCACACAACTTTCTAGCAACTGCCATGCTTACATAAAGGATTATAATCAAAGGCTATAGTTGTCCCTGTTATGTTTTATAAGAATGCTCGTAATTAAATAGAGCAATGGCGAAGCTCAACGATATCCAACGTATCGGCGACTTTTAATAGACCTACTGAAACGATTAATTTTGAGAAACAAATAAATGCAACGTGCGGTCTAATATAATATGAACTTACACTAAAATTCAGCGCATAGAAGTTAAACTGTCGTCGAACAGTTGATTCTCATACTGATAAATCGGGTTTAAAGATTTCACCGGAAACTCTATAGTACATGCATTATTACAAAACAATGTCGAATGTGTTCGACTGTGTTGCTAGGAGACCGGGTACGCTTTGTGGGTTCGCTCCCCCAGGGGTTTAATTTTGCATTAAAAATATTTTCTCGTTGGCTAGCCGAGTTCGAGTAATAGTTGTATGAGAGCCAACAAAGGCGATGTACGGTTCGATTTTAAACATCTCCTCTCTAATTTAGGTTGAAATTAATGACAGAAGTGTAGCACTTCGAAGTACTACGATGACTGTTCTGGATTGGACTTTGCTAAGGTCAATTCGATCTACGCTAAATGTGGAGCATGCTGATGAGTCTGAACTTCAGAAAATCGAAGATGCGGCAGATGAGTTTAATAAGTTACAGGGGGCCGATGAAGTGCAAGACGTGCACGATCTACAAACACTCGTCGGTGTGGCGCAGAAAGTCATCAAAATTAAAACGATGCAGGCTGAAGCGGCTATCGAGGAGCTCGAGACTGTAGTTAAATATTCGGGAATGGCTGACGAAAATGAACGTTTGAAAAAGGAGATTGCGCGGCTGAAAAGCGGTGATTTACAGGTGAGGCTCGGAGCAACATCAAACGTTTAGCCTTATAGTTGCTTAACAGCGTACTCAAATGAAACCATTTTCAGTTGTTATTATAAAATAAATATACTCAAAACACTAGTCAGGCTCCTTATATCAAAGCTAATGCAAGCGAACCGTTCTGCTCACAATATTAGTAGCATGTCCATCTATGGTATGTATGTGAGAAAATGCCGTTGCAAGTGTCGGCCAATGAAAAGAATAGTTGAACTTCTATAAGGAACATTTATCTGTGTACTCTTGCCGAGGAGAGTAAACATTATAATAATCTATGGTTGGAATAATAATAATCTGAGAACCTTATTCGGCCTTTTCAGAATGACGAAGTTGAGAGTCAGTTGAAAAAGTTAAAGAACGAGTTGGACGATGTACAGATAATGCTGAAACGCGAAAAACAAACTTCGATAAAGTTTGAAGCTCTTTATGCTGAAGCTGAACGAGACCGTAAATCGCTGCAGGCAGAAATGCTTGCACTTCAAACTGAGCTGGACGAAAAGATTAGGGTTGTTGAAAAACAAGAGGTACATGCCACACGGCAAGTGAACGAAAAGCGGGTCATCGCCAAGCTTAAGGAAAAGAACGATCAAATAACGAAGCTTATGCTTGCTTTACAAGAGGAGGAAAGTGTTAATGACGACTTGAAAAGTACCATTGACCAGCTTAGTGCAAAGCTCCGCGATGCGACTATAGAAATCAATCAGTCAGCCGATCTGATTGAGGATCTGAGAAAAACAAATAGTGCGTTAATACGTCAAGTCGAACAGAGTGGCCGAGAGATCGCCACCTTAGAAGGACTTGTCGACGAATATATGAACAAGATTAACGAGCTCGAAGCTCTCCAGCCAGAAGACGTAGATAGATCATCGAGGAGCAGCTCCGGTGATCGACTCGATACGTGGCGAAAGATACTCGAAGCAAAAAATGCTGAAATTCACGACCTTCAAATTCGGGTCGTCCGCCTGCAACAGGAATTAGACTCTGTTCTGTCCTTGACAACTACGTCTACATTAAATGTGCTCAAAAAAGCGATCTCTGAAAAGGATCAGCAAATTAAAAGTTTAGTTGACAATTTAGGTCAAGCCACGTTGGACATAGAAGACAATACGCGTATTATTGAAACATTAAAAGGCGAATTGGTTTCTGAAGGCCAGAGCCACAATGATGAGAGGAAAGACAGGGAACGTTTACGAATAGCAGAAGATATGAATGCTGATCTGGAAAAGCAACTACTTGATCGAGAGGAACAACTTGCAGAAGCTCTACTAGTGGCCAGAAAATACGAAATGGGTAAGTTTACCTTTTTATTTTCATGCACAATGTGTATTTCACATTTTCGCTGCTGGGATTCAATAAATTTTGTTTTATTTTAGTAAACAAACTCATCTTGGCAATGCAGTGCCTTAGTAATGTCGAACAGGAGCCGTGAATGCTGACGTTGATAGAGTCTAGGAGCTTGGAGACAGTCCGCTTAAGCCAATAATAGACCTTGCATACGACAAGCTTCTGAAGAGAGAATTAGTTATTTATTTTAACTGAGTTGTTTAACTAACTAACTACCATGATATTGTACTGCAGGTGTATATGGTTTATCCGATGCCGTCACTGAGGTCCGAATATGTAAAAGAAAAATCGCATCCCGTGATAAGAACATCGCCAAATTGCAGGACCAGCTAGCTGAAAGCTATGTGGAAATTGAGCGGCTTACCCGTGATAATGAACAGCTCTGCCAGGGACTCATACCACCTTCGAAAAAAGCTACCCAAGTTCAACAAGGACAGGACAACATCGAAGCTGAGAAAACCATTTTAGCTTTAGAAGATGAGATCCTTGCCCTCAAACAAAGTTTGCGCGATTTGCAGAGAAACCTCGTTGACAATGTTCATAAAATCTCTTCAGACTGGAGTCAACCCTGGGATAAAGGTACCCAGATCTCCTCCCATGAAAGTCCGGATGAAAGGGATCTCAGCCGTAGCCAGATTTCCCAAATACCTTCTAAACGTCAAGATTCGCAGGATAACGATGTAGAAGGCAACGGCTTGATTGGGTACAATGATGTACAAGGAGAGAATCAAAAGCTAAAGGAATTTTTAGTCCAAATTCTTGAAGCCCTTCAGAAGCTCAATAACCAGAGGGGAGCAAAGCAAATGACAAATTCTTCAAGCCCTTTAATTGCTAATAACAAGTCAGCCGAAGATAAACAAGTTGCACCACCCACACCCATTAAGCGAAAATTACCGAAAGAAATGCCAATCGAAATGAAGCTTTTACGTGAGTTTGTATCTGAAGTATTGGATGAAAATCAAAATCTCGCTAATGACCTAGACGTCATTCGGATGTCGACAAAAGCAAACCGTGAAGAAGAGAAGTTAGTTGTAAAACTGTTTGAATCAGCTCAGCAACAAGTTCTCAGGCAACGATCCTTAATCTCTGTATATTCGGGTGTACTTGCTGAGCAGCTGGCGTACGCAGATTGCCTGCAGGAAGTCTATCGCAGGCAGTTACAAGCGCTTAGACAGGGCACACAGGACAGGAGTCTGAAGATAAATCTTTCATATAAAGTCAACTTCGATTACACTGCTGAGCTGAAACAGCAGGTATACCAACTAAACAATGACATTGTAGCGCTTAAGAAAACCTTACAGGACGAGCAAACGATTGCAGCTCAAGCGGCAATTGATGATCAGACCGAAAATATGTTCATGCTTGAGAAGTTACGCATGCAAATCGAAGCATTAAGTAAACAACATCTCAAAGGTCAGAGGTTATTAGCAGAACGCGAAAGTGAGTTAATTCAGGTAAACGAAAAGTTGCGAAAGTCTCAAGTAACCTCTTACCCCACTCAAATTGCGACAACAGCATCGGAGGCCGACGCAGAAAGTTCAGTAACGACCGGAGCAAACTCAGACGATGATACGATTCAAGAAGAATCCCAAACCGAGTCGGAGCGCAGTGTCTCGCACAGCTTCTACCGTCGAATGGACTCGTTGCGCGAGTACAACCGAAAGCTATGCTCGGAACTTGCTGATGCGAAAGATATCCTCAAAAGGACTCAGGACGCATTAAAGATCAAGGACATAATGCTCAAGGAGGTTAATAGGCAGCAGGCTGCCTGTGGTAACCTTGAGCAGAAAATGAAGATCATGGAAATTTCACTTGACACTACAAAAAAGCTTCTTGGTCACAAGGAACAAACCCTGGAAAGATATCGTCAGCTAGTCACTGACCTTAAACAAGAGTTGGTGTCCGTTAAAGTCAAATGTAACTCAGACCTCCAACAACTGGAGAATACGCGTATGAACGAATTGTACCAAGCCAAAAAACAGATTGCTGAAATTACAATGAAAACATTTCATCATCAGCAGTTGGCTCTTGACAATGACGCGGTCCCCGATCAAGAGTCGTTTGAAAAGATTCTTGCAGAGAAACAAGTTCAGATTGTTCAACTACAAAACAAGTTAAAATCCTTTAGCACCCTTGAGTTTGGACTGAAGAGTGAATTAGAGCAAGTCAAGGACTCGAACCAGAAACTGCGCGAAAACATCATGGAAGCACAAGAGCGATTACGAACTTTTGAAAGACTGAAACAGCCAGTAGCACCGGTGCCGCTGGAGGCAGTAGAAATGATTGTTGCATCCGACCCTTTGTTTGGAACCGTAGAACACAGTGCAGAGCAAAAAGGTTCAGAACTAGAAAAGGAACTATCTCAGCTAAAGGAGAAGCTCTCTACAGCAGAGAATAAGATAGCTCGCCTTAGGAGTGCGCTTGATGACGCTAAAGGGAAAACATCAACTTATGAGGAAGAAATAGAGCGACAAAACGCAAAAATCGAGCAACTACGCAAGATCCAGAGCCTGAAAAGGACCGACCCAAAACGAATAAAAGTTCTAGAAGATGATATTGAAAATCTACGGCGTCAATTATACGAGGCTAAACAACAGCGTGCAGAGAAATCTTATGACGAGATTGAGAAGCAGGCCAAACAAACCGTTGAGGTTGCTCGTTGGGAGGAAGCGAAAAAATGGCAGATGGTAATAGAGGGACTCAAGGAACAACTTAAGGAAAAGGACGTTGCTATCGAGCGGTTGGAATCGGCACAAACATTGCTTCGTGCACAGGTACATTTGCTGTTTTACGTTGTTTAAATTATTAGTGTGATGAAAATATATTAGTGATATCATTGCTCCGTTAGGAAAAATGATAGACCGTTTCACACATTTTTTTGTGTGAAGTTGAAGCCTATGATCTTAAAGAGTTATTGTATGCTTTCAAGTCGGTTGAATTTATTAACGTACTAGAATTTGCATTTTTCTCTCAAACATTACTTGGCCATTTATTGAATGCAGTAGATATGCCCACTAAGCCATCGCTATAATATCTGCTGTTTGTAAATAGATTGTTGACAATCAGCCGCTTTTTGTACACGCTTACACATCTGTATTAAACAAGCTAGCTACAAAAACAGTTTGCACCATTTCAGATTGTTCGCCTAGAAAAAGAAAAATACAAACTCCTCGATCGAATAAAAGCCAGTGCCACAGTTAGAAGTGAACACTTACAAACGATTGGCGCGCTCTTGAAGAAGATTCAGCAGCTGGAAAAGGCAGTCGTGCACCACCAGAAGCCCCTGAAAAAACACCGCTTGAAGGAGAATCAAATTGTTCCGATTCTAGTGAACCCCCTGTCCCCTCGACGTCGCAGAGGAAAACGCAAAGTCAGTTTTGACGCTTCGGTTGTCGACAACGAGCCGTCAGTCAGTGAGCCCGAAGAGCCGGATAATAGTCGACTCGAAGACGAACCAATGCCGTCCAATCTTGATTGCATGTAGGGTCCGAGTTACGCTGCTAACAGTGAAATGGCATCAACTTTCTAACAACTAAGGTAACGTCTGCGGTAGGAAATTGAACGGCCGTTGTGGCAAGGTGGTCAGAATACTACATGCAACGACTTGAGTTTCAGGTGA
Source organism: Varroa jacobsoni (assembly GCF_002532875.2). Classification (NCBI taxonomy): domain Eukaryota; kingdom Metazoa; phylum Arthropoda; class Arachnida; order Mesostigmata; family Varroidae; genus Varroa; species Varroa jacobsoni. The sequence continues at coordinate 22,325 of NW_019214758.1, forward strand.
GACTCAATGCCATTTCAAATATAGCTAAAATAGTAGATAATTATCGCCCGTTATGCGAATAAATCTTAGTTCCTAACCTTCCGCAGGCACTATTACCCATCTTGGCTTATTGTCGTAAAGGTTGGCCATACTGGAACGGGCAACTAAGTAATAATTAAGGAAAGTTCGTCCTATACCGCTGGAAGCTAGGAATTTGTCGAAGTGTATACTAATATCCTAAGTAATCGATGCGGAAATATTGTCCGTCAATATTCTGAACGAATACTATCGATCGATGATCATCATGGTACCTACCAAAGTGATTTGAAGCTAATAAGACAATGTCAATTCATACGTATACTCCTATAAATTTGATGCAGATGGCTAATATTATTAACACTTGTAATTTCCAATTGGGTAAAAATGAGCTTCCTTTTGTGAATATCTGCTGGCATATGTCCGAATACTGCAGTATATGCATATAATACTGTCGAGGCCTACGCCCTAAGAAGCCAGATGACTATGATTCGTAATATTCACAAGATAGACTACTTCGAGGAACTTATTAAGTTCGAAAGATGCAGAGTCATAGTATCAAATCTAGTAGTTTTAAAGTTTGCTGAAGCAAGAAACACACTATTATATAAACTTTCATGAAGCGCATCTCATCCGACTTCTTGAACCGAATAGCTAGCTGCCCATTGTATAAAAGGGATTAATTGAGCAAAAGGAACTTTATGTATACGTGGCCTACTTGCCTCGAAGATATAGTTCTCTACAGTAGGAAACCATCCTTTGAAATGTATTTTGCCTAACAAAAGGATAAAGGAAGCACAAGTCAATTTGTTTGCCTCGCTAGAAGCAAAAATCGCTGACGGACGCTACACAGGCTATACGAATGACCGTAAAGCCTTCTGGTTGTGTAGAATAGAAAAAATAATCGAATTCCTCGTAACTGTACGCACACTTCTCGAGATAGTTCTATGTATTTGAAGGGAAAATATTGACACATTAACCCATGTATATATCCTTATTAACCCTAAAGCTCATCGTCACATAAGGCCTAAAGAAGGTGGCTGCCTACCTACCTTCAACAATTCGAAAGAAACGTAACGATTATAAATTCGATATTTATAAATAGATGCTGCTCATCTATAAAACTATTCGTCACAAACTCGCAAACATCCTCTACAATGCAACAACATGAACGGAAAAAATAAGTAGGCGGAGAAATGCTGCAATACCGGAAATAGGCCTCTGCAACTAAAACAAAAAATGGGGCACCACGATTTTTTGTACTAATGCCAAAAATAAAATTATCTGAGGTATAGCCACTGCTGCACTTATTGTGAAGATATCAAACGTTCCCGTTTACAGAGGTCTAATTCCTCGATTTGATGCGCTAATCTCCCATCAGGTGCACCAATATATTTGACGGTCGCAGTACTCCAGACGTGTTTACTTGCTTATAAATGGCGTTGTTAGTTAAGGGTATTTACACATTTGTAATTATCGCTTCGGCATAGTAACTAGTTCTGTAGGCAATGTCTGAAAGGTGAAGAAAACGCCGAAGGCATTCTAACGATGTACAGCGTACTTTTGAGAAAATTTAAGCAAGGCTATGTTTGCGTAGATATGACTTTGCACCTCTGGTAAATGTGCAGAAACTAAGCTTGACAAGTAAATACACTTTGTGAATGACTTTTTGTCACATTAGAGAATTCAGCATTTAGTGGAGCTTTCGGGGGATCTTTCAGGGTAATAAAAACTTTAAAATTGAGCGGCTGTAGCATGGCGGCGAAAAAAAAAAAGAAACCTATAAGCAATCGTTAGTGTTTGTTCTGTAATATGCATTCGCATGCTTTCGATCACAACTAATAATTTCAATCAACCGGGAGAATTTGCTATTGTATCAACATTTTGACATCAATTTATTTGCTATGTGGTTGGGCAACAAATACAATGTTTTTTTTTTTTTTGTTGATTTTTTTGACTGTCCATTTTACTACATTATTGTATAAATCGAGGCCCTCCTGTGTCCCTTGTGCGAGAATATTTTTCCTGCTCTGTGAAAGGTCCGTCATTATATTCCATTTCATTACGCTTTTTTCAGTGATCCCCTCTCGTCTGGTATTGGCAACCAGATAATATATTTGTTAGCTCACCCTCACCATCGGTAGTAGCGTTTATCTTTGCCAGCCTCGAATTTTCTACTATCTAGGTAAAAAAAAAAAATATCCAATTATTTACACCTGGACTCACTCAAGCATCCACAATCACAAAATCTAGTCACCTGCACTTCCTTCTACCGAAAAATTGCATACCTATGGCAGTTACCATAAAGAAGGACCCCAGCAAAATCCTACAACTATATCTCTAGTCTTTCAGCAGTTCAGTAAGACACCGCCTTTCAGTATCTCCCGAATATCTTCTCCGTTTTGAAATGGGCAATGCCTGTGGGTTTCGCTGTTCAGTTTCGTAGCAGGTTTTTCACCTGGTTGGTTCGCTTGTAGTTCAGTTAGCACTTACTAGCCTTCTCCATTCCTCGGCTATTACAAGTAGCTGAGCTGCTGCTATCTTCTATGTACAGCTTAAATCGTTCATACAAGACAGATAAAAACGGACGATCGGCGAAGGTTAGCGATGATATTGTAGTAATGCTGATGGCGATAGTGTTGATAGTAGCGCCGTTGATGATGATTCGCTTCGTGTTCTCGTCGAAATATAACGAATTTCCTTCGAGAAGCGGCGACATCCATAGCACCCCCGGATTTGGCGACGAGAACCGGAGGCAATCGTTGCTGTTATGACTGTTACGACAATGACGGTAACGTCGTCAAAGTAAAGCTTTCGCAGTAAAGCTGACGCTTTCACTATAACTATCACACTAAGACAACAACAGCAGCGGGACTCAGTGCAGATTGAGCTTCCCAGCCTTCGACTTTAACAAGGGCCAGTAGTGTCCAATAAGGTGCACCTTGGCGCTGCCAGCAAAGACATAAGTCGTACCGCGACGCTGGAAAACGTCATACGGCAGGGTACCAATCAACACCGCTAGAGGTTGACGCGAGTGTGGCTAGAGTAGTGGATGAATGCATGACTGAGAGACAGAGGCGTATACGACATTACGACGAAGGAGCGCCGAAGGGCCTATTTGATAGTCTAAGATGTTGGGCGCAGCTTGGTTAAGCTGAGCTGAGTCTTGAGATAACGAAGAGCCCTACTGTCACTTAGTCCTTCGAGGACCAGTGCTTTAGTTCCTTATTTCGGGCTAGGCCGGCCTTGTACGGGTCTTTCTCTCGTACTATCGTGTCGCACTTTGAAAACGTGTCTGAAAATTAAGTTGAGCTAGAAGCGAGACGGGAACGGAGAAACCGATCTACAACATATTTGAAAAAAGGACGATAAGCTTTCCAACAGCGGATGAAAGAAAGGGAGAGGCCGAGACAAGGGTGAAATCGGAATGACACACGGCGGTTTAATTACCGATCCTCAGTGGCGGATGGTTCGAGCTCGCCTATGCTTCACCTAAGCTGAAAAAGGTTTTTTAAACCAGACTATGCCCCACAGTGCTGTGCCCTCATGTGTTCTCGAGACAAGACGCTATCGTATAATATAATCCGACGATATTTTTCCAATTGGCTTCCTTCGATTTGACTATGGCCCTTCACTTCTGAAGGATTCTATGGTGGAAAATATAGTGTAGAACTAGCGTAAGAACCTTGGACGTTGACACGCTGTAACGGTAGTCTGAAACAGTTACATTGGTAGAAAAAAACTGGGTACACAGATTTAGCTTGACAACCTCTTGTTTGTTTCTTTTACTCGTTTTTGATTAAAAAATCGGAAATCACTCGTTTATGCCTGGAGACGCGAGACTGCACCTTTATGATACGAATATGCGCTGGTTCAAATTTGTGCCGAAAAATATCCTACCATAGTGGGGACGCGGTAATTAGCTATGTGTCGTCTAAGGCCAATGACCGCTAAATGCGAAATATATCCGATATATTATTGTTTCTCTTCAACAGCAGATTTGCGTTTTATCCAAAAGCGGACCTATTCTTGCTCTAAGCTTTAATGATTCTTTATGCTATGTTTTTAAATTATCACCAACCACTTTGAAAAACTGAACATCAAAATAAATATTTCCAGAAAAACAGTTCCGCAGCTTTTCGATACTTAAATTCCACAATTCTGCAAGAATGTACATGAACCCGCTGTAACTTCTTCCACTGTCCACACTACATTGCTGGCACCGCCACTAAAGCATCGCACTGAAGAGCTGAGGCAGACATTCTTCGAAGCGGAGGTACGCATGCTTCGTCTGACTCACCTCCCGGTAAGTTAGCCCCACGTGGCCATTTCGCGTCTCGCTCTCTTTTTTATTTTCCGACTTTGTTCCCCCGTTTCTTTCGCCCACCCTCTTACTTATTCTTTGCCCAGAGTCATTAACTGCAGACAATAAGCTGAAACGCGCTTTTTTTCTCGTGCTACCCGGAAAGCGACCACTTCGTACACTCCAAGGCGGAGCGGCTGCTCGCAAAGGTTTGGTAGGAACTAGGGTTTCTCCCGTTGCATCCTTCGAGGCCGCTTCGTCTCGAATGCTCCCAGAGCGCTACGATCAGCCCGCTGAAACAGCAGCGCGAGCATTAACCAGCTCTACAATCCCTTTGTGCCTTACCACCCTGCTAGAGCCATCATACTCGGCACCCGCGTGGTCGCCTGCTTGCTCTGGCCAACACGCGATAGAGCACACGCGGTGCTTTTCAAAGAAAGAGAAAGCGAAGGAAGTAAGAAAGGTTTTTTCGCTGTTTTTCTTGTCGTCATCGTCGCTGCCATCGTTGCAGGTTTCCGGCCGTTGGCAGCCGCCAACCGTCAGTCGTTGTCTGCGTAGGTGGTACTCGTCAGCGATTTCCTTTCTGTCTTGCCATTCTATCCCATTACGATTCTGGTTTCCCACCATGAGCGCTTTGCTTTTCGTTCTACAACAGGCCAGTCTGATTCTTTCTGCTCAGCGAACGTTCGCGTACATTGCTCATGAGCCCCCCTAGTATAACATCTCCGTTGGAGAATCCCGCTTGATGATTCCTTCGCTTGTTCACTGTTCCCACCAGGAAAGTTACCAACAACTAGCCCAGTCAAGGCATTACAAGACACTTCCTTCTGTATTTTTGCCCACTTTCGCTCTCTCTCTATTTCTCTATACTTTTATGGTGCTCGAGGGTTGCGTTCCCTCCCCTGAAACGAGGCCACGAGCAAGTCTCGAACAGCGACTGCAACGCCCTCTGGCGTGTGGTCAAGTCCTCAAAACTATACTCTAAATCGCCCCGTCTACGTTCACCGTACGAAGTGTGTTTGGCTCCCTGTCCGCCTGCTAGGCTTGGGGCAGGCCTGTACCATTGGTGCCTGCTGTAGTAGTGCCGATGGTGGTGATGGTGATATTGGAAATGGAGCGCGAGGGAGGCCAAAACGACTTGTTGGATCGCATGCGTGGGTTCTAGTCAGCCGACGGGTCAGCAAGCGGGAGCACAACAGAGCCACAACTCCTGCCCAACAGACGACGACGAACAAGCCAACCGCCTCTTGATTATATCTTTAGAATAATATCAACTTCATAGCAATAATCATCAACAACTGTGACTACTGCAGTACGATAACGGCGGCAATGACGTCTACGTTCTTATTTGATGTAGCCAAATTCAAATCACCTTTTTCGGACACACCTCGCGACTGCAGCCACCGCCTAGACATACACTGAAAATTCTCTACACACACACATATATATATATATATATATATATACATATATATATATATATATATATATAGAGTACATGTATATATCAAGAGATAAACAGCAGCTGCAAAGTAGACAGCGAAAGCACACGTCGGTCAACAACGGCTCCCGCTGCATCCACTATCATTGCTACAACGGATCGGTCAAGAATTGCATCCTGTTTAATGCTGTTTGTGTGGATTGTCTTGTCGTGCAAGTCGCTGGAACCCCCCTGTTGTCGACACTGGCGGCCCACATCTTTGTTTCCCCTCGATAGCATTGCCTAATTCGTTATCTAGTGTGCGCGTCTCATCGGTCCTCTCGCATCATTGTGAAAGAGCCCGCGCTCTCAGTGTCGTTTAAGGCCCCTTGTTCTCACTATTCACTTCGGATTCGTTCTCCGGTGTCGGTGTTTAGAGACGAGTAGGACGGGGGCTAATCCGTGAATGCCTGCGTTCTTTACTGTGTTGTTTGTGCACCCCTACGGGTTCATCGTGTAAAAGTTAATGACACTGCCGATGACCTTAAAGCGCTTTAGTGACATTAAGTTGCTTCAATTGTACTTTGTTATTCACTCGCATTGAAAGCTGCTTATCCCCACTGGCTTCCCTCGGAAAAAAGTAGGAACTGCAATTCGACAACAGTTTCTTATTGTTTACGTCCATGCCACATAACGGAAAATCTCCACAAGGAAGCGTCCATTATTACTAAGGAGACGGCTAACCGACCGTTTTATTCGAGCGGACATTGGTCCAACGAAGACCGCGTGGAAGACGCATCACTCCGAACGCCAGCGAAACAGCCATTATCAGAAGAGCAAATATCAAGCATTACGGCAGGAGTTGATGATCTGTTTGACCTCAAAAGCGGCAGTACAGGATGTACGAAGCAGTGTCGTGACGTTTGGTGCATGTTGAGGTCGTACCCAGTGCTACGGTTGTGATGTGACCACCTCCCATGCGAGAATCCCCTGTCCCGGCCCGTTATCCATACCCCTCCATCACCCAATTTCATCGCTGACGCTTTATCAAGGACTACAGCAATTACAATAACGTAACGAGAACAACGACAGATACGAAGATAGGCAAACAAAAGCAAAGTACTGAGTAACTGGGATATTCTCTCGAGGAACCTGAAGAAACGGTTCGAGACACGCAAAAGAGAAACGAAAAGAAAATTACGAAAAATTTTAAAAAAATCAGAACATAGAACAATCTAATATGGTGTAAAAATCAGTTACAGTTTTAGTGCACAGTAATAAAGCAGTAACAAGGAACGGTATAACGCCAAAGCAAAGAGTTAAAACAACGAATGACACAAATCTCAAATGACCAACTATTAATGCCGTGACAGGTCCTATCACAGCAGAAAGCGGAAAGCCTTTCACAGGAAGATTTGAGCTTGCCGGACCTAAGGACCACCCGAGACGTATCGCATTGTCTCACTGAGCTCATCAATTCGGAGCCCAGATTTGGCCTTTTTCCTTCCGACCTGCTGTTTGTTTCCCTGGATCCTTTGATTGGTAGTCGATATTGACTGCTGATAGAGGCAGGTCCGATGCCACGGTCGTTTTTGGTCAAAAAGATGAAGTTGCCTGCGGATGCAGGGGTCGACAGGCTGCGCTGGGCCGCGAGCCTTGAACCCGATGGGCCGGGATCACCAACCGAGGCGGCGACAGCCCCCCAGCACGTTACAGTGTTTGGCAACGGTTACTATTCCGAGCTTGAGAAGCTTGCAGGTATGTATTGTACTACTGTCGTAATTGTATAAATAGGGAGTTATATATTGTCACAAAGTGATATCCACACGTGGATATAAGCGTATCTCATTCAGGCTCTGCGAAGCGTTAAATTCGGACTTACCCCACGGAAGCCCATATACAGTGTTGACGATGTTACTTGACGCTAATCCGTACGAAAGCTACGAAACCTGAATGACCACATAAAACTGCTTGCACAAATGCACCGATGAGATTATTATGCAAATCCAAAGTTAGAAGTTGTTCCTTATGCTTCGTCACGGTTGACTGTTTAAGGAATAGCTAAAAAAAAAAAAGCTTTACTGTCAGTTTATTTTTAAATCTACTTTACTAACTAACCGTTTACGGAATAAATAAACTCCAATGATTATAACGTGGTTTGTAGTTTAACATCTTATTACCGAAGGGTAGAAATGTGGCACCACAGAACATCGTTCTGGATCAGATAGCGAGTCAAGACGCTGTGGTTTAATGTAATGCTATCAAAGTCATTATGCTCCGAAAACGGAAATAAAAAAGAAGATTTCTGACACATTTTGTCCTTCATGAATCTTATAAAAACAGACGCGGCTTATTAGTTACAGTTTTATGGTAAACTAAATTATCAGACATTTTGTAGTTAAATGTGTTCAGAGGGGTTGTGGAGAACGTACACTTCGTTTAACTATTCATCCATTTGAAACGACAGAAGCGCTACAGGGGAACATTTAAAAACTACAAGAGGACAATGATTTTAATAATCGGATTGCAACGAAAGGTACGAAAAATGGAGCGTGCTAATCTAGTATTTAATTTCCTACTTAGATAATAAGTGAGTTTCTATATTTTTACTTTAAATAGGTTAGAAGGTCATATCTATAGAGAAATTATAGTGGACAGTATGCCTCAGCAGTAAGTTTTGTAAATTACCAAGGCTCATTTTCTATATATATATAGTTTTTATATAAGGTTCTTAGCAAAACAAACTTTGCTTTGCTAAAAACTTTATACAGAGCGTTTTTTTTTACGGATGGCGATATCTAGAGAAAAATACTGTATGGCTCATTCCAGTAAAGAGACACTAAAAGCTTGATACTTCGGTTTAGAAAGAAAGCTGTTCGCTTGAACAGCTGCGAGATTTGAGGTTTTCTAATTGGCAATGATTTCAAGATTCATCTAAGGCCCTAGATAACGATAAGGTTTGAACTGAGGTTAGGCCGTCCGAATAGCAGAAATAATTAAGTTAAGTGATGCTAGGTCCTAATAGCGATAGTTGATGACGCATAAAAAACTATGAAAGTATAAACAATTGCGACCAAAAGAAAATAGTTCATAGAAATGATCTATGGTCCCGTTTGATGAGTACAGATTATAAAATTATACTAACGGCAGTTGCGTTGATATATTCGCACAACGGGTCTGTTGGAGGACTGACAAAAAAACTCAAAATGTGAATGGTTTATAAGAATCATTCTAGCACGCCCATTTAAATTATCAAGTAGATAATGAAATCGCGACTAAAAATATAGTCATTAAGAAGGTAAAAGTCTACGTAGACCCAGATACTAAGTAACAGTTCCAATGTCAAGAAGTAAAATTAAATATAGTCCTAAATATGAAAAGAAAATGAATAATCAAAAATGTAGCACAAGTTATGCGATGCAATAGGAGGACACACACGTATTAAAAGAGGTAACACGTAACACAACCGTGGGAAAACCACGAGGCAGATTCTATGCGTTGATAATAAATAAAAGCTATTTCTGTTTAGAAGGAAAGAAAATACGTAACGATCTGATGGCCGCGTCCTTGAAGATGTGGAAGGCACGCCAGATGGTGAACAGAACACAGCTCTTGGAAATTATAAGGCAAACCAGCCACTTGGGAGATATAGATGGAAATTTACGTTTGTTGAGTGCATATATATATATATATATTCCACGTGCAAACAAACTGGCTGCCAAGAAGACACTTAAAGGCAAACGTTAACATCATTGTTAAACATATATTGTTGTTAATGGACCCAACACTGAACGCTTCTAACAACGTATCGTAGAAAAATGCCGACCCTTGGTACGTAAAAGGAAATTTAATCTGTGTGTTGACTGAAATCTCTTTTTTATGCAGCCTGAAGCAAGCGCTGGCCTGAAAAATCCGAACGAGGGTTCAGACTTTTATTGTTAGCTGAAGGTGACATAATATTACGTAATGCTGCATCAGACCGAAGCGTCAACGTATAGAGTAATCCATGGCCTTAATTATGCAATTCAACATAGAAACCTTCTGAATGACTAAGCATCTCATATATTAGCTACCTTTTTTTATAGATCAGCTGCAATTGGCGATTCTTTGTCTATGTTGATGTTCACACATTTTCACTTGCAGACCTAACTGTAAAGAGTTTCTGTTCTAGCAATCATAAAGTTGCATAACTTCTTACTGCAAGTATGTTTGTCCAAAGCTGTGTCCTTATCCATTATACATGCTGGATCTTGAGACATGTACGTAAGAGGTGCACTTAAGTGTGTATTTTTAGGCCCCCTCCATTGGCGTCAGCCCTTGGAGATATATCTGAGTACATTACTACGAGTTTGCGTACCAGCGGTGCTAGCAGCAGCGTGCACTTGATTTTCAAGCGAACAGTTAGCTTCTGTCATTCCCCGACTTTTCTAACCCCTGCATATCTTTTCGTCGCCAATCCGTATCTGCTCCGCATCCATTCAGTCACTTGTCTGAGCTCACCGAGTATATAATCCCTTCTCATTAGCCAAGCAACGAGTGAAGTCGGCTGCTCTCGACTGTTGCTCGAGGGCCAGAAGCAGCGTGTTAGTCGAAAGACCTTTGCTTAATGTTAATGGAGACAAGGCTTGACAGATACTGGAGTCACTACAAATTAGCGCTCTTGCCGCGTCGTTCATAGTGTTCTAGTATTACGCTTTTCAAAGACAAACTTAACCTTAGGCCAAGTTGGCCTAGTGCTTACAGAGAGTAATATCCATGAGATCAGTAGCTCGCTCGACGCCATCTGAGATCATTCTTCATTGCTGCTAACCTCGGAAGGTTTGACGCGGTCGTGCGTGTGTGTTTATCTCGGATACATCCACCCTTCACTTCTGTTCTTGAATTCACTTACGCTTTCAACCGAGAAAGTTAGAAGCGAAAGGGACTTTAAGGCTATGTAAAGACTTTGGTATCTTCTTCTACCACTGCTACTGTTTCCATCACGAGTGCTATCAGGATCACAGCTGCCCATGCTGCTACCGCTACTCCGGAACCCGGGTATGACCACCGCTGTATCCAGGTCGATTACGGCTAACCATCTGCTCGTATGCCTCACGGAATATTACCGCAGTATTTACCACTTTATAATTGGGGAGACATAATATATGTCAAAGGGGTCAGCAACGATCGCTACCTGCTCCGCCTTTGTCTTTCTCTTGATCGTAGTCCAATGCCATCTATATTTTGCACAGCTTATCTCGCTGTCTTCTAATCTCTTCTCTGGTCTATCTGTGTAACAGTTAGATTGAGAGATTTTATCGCCCATGACCCCGCTGCTACTGCCTGCTGTCTCTTGTGAGAAAGTTGTTCTCTAACAGAGCTCCGGTTACAAAAACCGTACCAGATACAAAGGTTCGCGGTACCAGTTTTCAATTCTGTTATTGTCGTCGTCATCGCCGCTGATTTCCTGGTCCATGTTGAGGCGCGACAGTTCACCTACTCCGGTTCGATAGGTTGCTTTTCCGTGTCGTCGATTTCTGGTCGCAGGCCGATTTACGTAGCCCACACTGCTAAATATATAAGCGGGTGTGGCTGGACTTAGATCATGTGGGCTCCCGTAAATGAAGTAAAAGAAGACAAAACTGGTAGGGGTTCTGCGGTGTCCAGGCAGTGCCAGCTCTCCCGAACGAGTTACAGAACGAGAAGACAGAGAGCGAAGGAAAAACAGAAGCTCGTGTGAGTCCTAGTGGAATGACTACTTATGGAACGTCCTCTGGAGCTCTCTTGCGTTGAAGCAGTTGCCTAGGCCAGGCCGCCGCAAAAACAGCAACCGAACTAACTGGTCGATATAAAAGTGCTTCATAAACCATCGACCGAACTCAGCTCAACCTAGGTGATGAATCTACTCTCCAACGCCAGCGGTCGCTTCGGCGGCGGAAGCAGCAGCAGCAGTCGCATGTTGGCAAGCCGACGCCTGCTGCCCAAAACTCTCCACCGTGTCGTTGCCTAAGCGTAGAAGTCTTAATCTAGCTCACTTGTTTTCAGTTCCATTCTCTGCTACTAGGGCTGCCATATCTGCTTTGCCTTGCCTCCCCTCCGGGAGTCAACAGTGTGAACGTACTCCACGCAATTTACAACTAGCTTTTCAACAAGCGAATACTTTACGGCAACTATACTTATGCGCTTGATACTACTTTTTGTTGAGCTATTACTACTGGGGGGCTTGTTCATGAATTAGGTGGCTGGAGCGTGGGGGGGCAGATAATCGTGTTTTTGCCAGCGACAGTGTCTTCGACAAGGACGAAGGAAGAGGATGGTGAGGCAGTTTTGTATATACATGAATCGAAAATGCACTGCAGAATGTGCCTCTTTGTATTTTACTTGCAAGTCTAATATTGTACGTAATGTCAATGAGTTCAAGTGGATGTAGGAGGTTCTGCCATGATACACAACGTTTTTAAAATATACGAGTAAAATTCTATGTTAGTGGCACAAATTAAAACGAGGGTCATAGCAGCCAAAGGTTGAGTTTATTTAATATGAATAAAAGAAAGACCCGTTTCTAAATTACGCGCAAAAACATCGGTCTAGGTAACATATTTACTTGGATACGTAGCCTATTAACAGCCTGAGTTTCAGCGTCATTTTTTAATGAGCAGATTTGAATAGAAGTTAGCCCGCTAGAGGTAAGAACATTTTAATATCGACCCTTTTTTTATTAAGATAAGCTGTTCTGATTCCTATGAACCCTTTCCCACATCGCCATTCGTCAATGGAAACAATTAAAAATCGTGTCCACGATATGGATAGGTTTCGGTTCGATTTTTTTTACTTTCGTTGAAAAAGGTCAGAGAGTTGCTAGACCAGCCGCAGGTATCTTCGCAGAAAATTCCTTTCTCGTTGCTACGTGTTTTGTAGAACGCTTCTAGCTCTGCGGAGCCTGCTTTTGAGCTAAAGGCACACCCGTAGGTCTCTCTCTTCTAAGCCTATATCAACGTGTTTTCGAAGCTGCACTTCCATTCTGAAGACCAAGACGACTGAGGCATTTGCTGAAGATAAAACGAATTCTCCTTTTGGCCAATCGCATATTGTTATTGGTGATCACCATCTTTACCTTTCCTAGATTAATTTTTAATGTAGGTAAAAATTATAATACTTCCATAAATATTTATATAATAAAAATATTCTCTGTGCGAAACATCCGTATGTACAAAAAGCCGCAAAAAGGGGCTCACTACGTCGAAAAGATAGAGAATACTTGGAGTATTTTTTTAATATTTAGGAATATATAGGCCATCAGTTTCTTAATTAATAGTCTGAATTAAACCTGATGCTGCTTCTATTGTGAATCGAGTTTTCCCTGACTGCTAAAAATAACGGCTTTCCTTATGATAAACATGATTTCCAGCACTCGGTTTTCCTAATTCGTTCCACCCTTAATAAACGTTTCTTATTAAGTGTGCTGGCGGCCTAACGGTTTTATTTTGTTCATCGTTGTCTCTTCCTGCGCTTCTTCACGCTCTTTTTCTGCCATCTTGAGTTTCTTGTTTTTTCTTTGGCTCGTTCCTGTGTGCCGTATATGCTGCGAGCACTCGGTCTTGTGGTAGTTGGGCATCCGCCCCCCAGTCGTGTTATCGCTACCCGTCGTTGGCAGGTGTAAACCCAACGTCAGAGTCGCACTTCTAGGGCATCTAGGCGATAGGAGGCGGGCACAGGGGAAGTCGTTCAGGCTGTAGCGGTAGAAGTACAAAGACGGCACCGAAAAACACCATCTTCTTCGGTGGCTGCCTCGGCAATCTGTTTGTCTCACACGGTCTTTCTTTTTTCGTGTTTCTCACGTGTTTTCTATTTCATTGGCAGCTCTGGCCCGACTTGAGTTTTGCTTCGTTGTTGTTGTCATTGCTGTTGCCGATGGCAGCATAGTAATTTCCCAACCTTCCCCCGGCAAATCTTAGCGCCAGCGCCATTCCCATCACTGGCGTCACCATCTTCACGGTATTCCATTTCGGCTGGCAGCAGGACCACTAGCAACAGGAGTAGTATCAATAGGAAGAGTCAGCCCTGGGGGCTCTTAAACCGTCTTCTTCTTTTTACCAGTTTCTGCGCACTTCACAAACTGCTTTCTCTCACTCTTCTATTCACTTGCTGTATCCGTTGAAACGACGCGACTTATTAAGGGACAAGTTAGGGTCGAAAGGGGGAGTGTACTATGTTCGCAGTGCCGAGTAGTGTCGCATAGAGAATAGCTGTGCGTCCGCAAAAAGGCCTTTATGCCATAGTTTCGCTCACCAACTCGCCGTGCTGGTAACTTGGGCTATAGCTAAGGTGGGTACCAGACTCTTTATCTTCCTTCTTATTTGGTCTCGATCTTGCTCACGGACTATTTTTTCCTCGTTTTTGACGCTTTCTATTTTTCCGCGTATGTCGGCTGCTTCCTTTCTTCTTTACTTCCGTTCCTCGCATCTTCAGCTGCTCGTCACAGCTTGCGGGCAATCAGGCGAACGCCTTACAATAAAATGTGCCGACAATATCGGTAAGCTGTCTCGGGTACGAAAGCAAGCTTGATGACGGAGGTGGTGACTATGTTGATGATAGGCGGTGATGTTATCCTCAGTTGTACGGGACAGTGTAGGAAAAAGGAAAAAAGAGAGCCGATGCGTGCGCTAGATCCTTCGACGGTATGGTGAAAGGTACGGCAGCGTATTGGTAGAACGCCGGACCTGGGTTTGACTGAGGCCGTAATCGGGTAACGAGAAATCTACTGCGGAAGCCGCCTACAGGCATTGCCAGCCATCGCTAGATAAAATTGCTTCTACTGCTTAATATCGGGTAGTGTGTCTACGTGTATATATGTCTGCTGTTTTAAGTGCCGTATAGTTTCCGGTGCTGTTGCAAGGGTATCCTCCCTCGATTGGCTGCCACTGTTCCGAATTAACAGAATAGAAAAACAACAACGTGTCGATGCTATGATATCGGAGCCACCGACGTGAGCAGAGTGGATCTGCTATTGAACGCGCATAGCCAGCTTCCATTCATCGTTGGCTTCCTCCAGTTATTGCAACGTCTTTGTACTGGACGCTAGGAACGTTGTTGTCGTAGCATGGAATTGTAGTGGCTGAGTAGTGCTGACGCTCTGAGTTAACGTAGGGATCGCACGTGATAGGGTCAGCTAACAGCGCCATCCAGGCCAAAGTTGACTGGGTGTCTCACAGAACGTCAACAATAATGTTTACTTACTTTATGGTCCTATGGTAAAATGAACAGGATCGATTTATTTTGCACGGAAGAACGCGAAGGAACAGGCGCGCGTCACTCGGCAAAGCGAATATATCAAGATCGGTGTTCGCATGGTGCGACGTGACGTAGCCAACGTAGCGCGGAACAGACACAGTAACCAATGGGTGGCCTTAAAGCAACCTGCACAGGGGAACAAAACGTGACTGACTGAGTAACCCAGAAGGCTCAAAGATCTTCAACATGCCTTTTGTGCTGGCCAAACTATGACAGACCACTGGAAGCTTACTTGGTAATGATTCAATGAGCGAGGTTTTTTTCAGCCAACTTCGACCCGCAGTACTCCCCGTGCTGTCTAGTGCTGACACAGAACAAAACCGGATACACCGCCGAGAGCAATCGTATCTCATCGACATGTACTTGAGAGAAATGCCAGATAATATTGGCGTTTAAGATAACCTCATAATCACTGCTATCATTGGAACCGGGTCGATAGATATCATTACACACGACAACATGTTCGCGAAGCGCCCTATGGTGTCTTATAGTATTTTGAGGGATTCCTCGTGATCGAAAATTGCGTCCTATAGTTGATATTCAAATAGGTTACATTTCGGTTCAAAAACTAAGATTTCAACAAGTTAAGGGCCCGAAATAGTTCAATTTGATATAGAAGGTTTTAGCGTTTTAAAAAGTTTATCAGGAACTTCATTCCGACTTTGTTGCTCCCAGATATGAAGTACACTTATAATTTTTTCATCTATCACATTACACTATGGGGCGTATTTGCATGTCTGGTAATGGTACGTTAAAAATATTGAGGCACCGTAATAAGAGAATATTATTGTTATACACTAACTGAGTTGTAAAGAGATCGGAAAGATTCACAGGAATATAACTTTCAATGACCGTCAGAGGCCGAGCAGATATTGAACCTTGTTACTACTCTAAATATTGAAACGATGTCCACTGTTCTCCTACAACGAACACCAAAATGTACGTTGTACAGGGAATAATACTCGACAGCGTTACTTGAGAAGGAGATTATTTCAACAAGATCATTGTGAATACGACAGCTAAAGAATAAGAAAAGGCCTTATCCTAATTCGCTGTAAAGCTGCTCTAGGTCCAACTGAGTAGCCGGCCCGTATAACTGATCTATTTCATAGCAACGATGAATGTACTATAGGCGCATTTTCTGATTAGGTCGGTATCGATTACCCAGCACCAATTTCGGTATCCTGGCACTGCACATTCGTTTGTCTACCACAATAGCGGATGACCGGCTCGGATGTATTTGCGTCTTCTGCAGGAAATGTGCACGTCAACGGATATACTATATATATAAAATGAAGCATATTGTCACCATGGTATAACTATGAATTTGACTTAATGTCGATTTGCTGAGTTTTTCTATTATCCTCGTTTGCACACTTCAACATTCATTTCTTGACGAGCCTCTACGTTTGCACAACGCCACAGATCCGTTGGTTATCCTACGCGTTTTATTCCCTATTAAGTCGCTTTTCTATCGAATGGTGAGCAAAGGCTGTTGTCTTGAGGAAATTGCTGGCTTATGTCTAGTTGTCGCTGTTGTTTTTGTTGTCGTCATCGTTGTTGTTATTGTTTTTTTTCGAGTTTATTCGACCCACGATGATGTTCTCCGCTTGCTTGCCGCTCGATCCGCCAGGCCTGTTTGAGTTGAAAGCATGAGATGGTTTTCTGCGTTGCCGTCCCAGGGGATGTATAAAACAGTGCTATGTACCCCATCGACCACTGACAGAACACGATTCGGCGCAGGGGAATGGCAAAAAACAGGGGGAAACATGGAAAGCGCAAAAACAAACCACACTCAACAACGTGGAAGGCAGCAGGAGCGGGCTACAGGGCCGCTTCGGCGTCCACTATCACAGCCGTTACTAGAACGACGCCACTGGCCGGCAAAGGCAGGTCGAGTTTCTGAACTGAACTCGGCCGTTCAACGTACCAGAGTGTGCCAGAATAATCGATCTACCATAATAATAGATCGTCCCAGCTCTGTTTCCCGGATGCGGAGATGCCAAACGAAAAAGTGGCTGGCGGCAGCGGCCGGCCAGCTCATTCTTAGTGCACAAATCATAAGGACGAATAACCTTGGGAATCGAATCCAGCGTTTATGACTGCAAGCATAGTTCCGAGAACTAGTTTGCGGTAGACAGGGTCTCTGCCACCCCACTGTTAACGACCAAACTGCTCTAGCTGAACGACCCAGACGATGACATCGATTGACGATTTTTGCGTAGAGCTTGTACAGCCGTTTACAGAGCGTACTGCATTAGCCGTCGTCTCGACTACATAGCCAGTACAGGACAATAGGCTGAATCGGCCCATGTAAAAGAAGAAATCTCTCCATGGAGGCGTCCGATCCAGAGGATGAACTTTGAGGAACGAGGCTATGGGTAAGAGGAGTAGCGGCATCGCCATCGGGAACTTCAATAGTGGCAGGGATAGGTGTTACAGCATGAGTGAAGGCATCCATTGGATGCAGACAGGGAATACTCGACGAACTATTAGTCTCACGCCTTGTCGCTCGTTTGACGACTCCGAGCCTATAGAATCCTATTACGTACTGGCAGTGCTTCTAGCAGCTGTGTTACCACACCAGACTATAATACAACAACTGTTCGAATCCTGGCTTTATTTTGATGTGGTTGGTGGGTCGGCCGGCCGAAAGAACCCGGCAAGCTGCAGGTGCTAATTCGTCAACCCATGCTTACTTGAATCTCTCCTGAGAATCCTGTCATGAATGCAAGGAGCAAGCTAACTTCGGAGACGAGTAGAAACTAATGAAAGTGACTACAGCACGCATCCATTTGCTACTAGAAGGAAGCAATTATTGCCATTCGTGTTGCTATTATAATTGAAGATATGATTGTAAATATTTTTTTTAAACGTTGTTCTATAAGTGTATCTATTTGTGCGCTACAGGGTAGTCTTCATGGGAACCGTCTCTAGATGATTACAATTAATAAAAGCACTAACTCTGGTTGCAGATGCTAAGTAACACGGAAAGTTTACTACTCTTGTGGCTTAGACTGCATAGGTATCTAGGATAAAAGAAGAATAAGTCTATAAGCTTAAATATATCATACGGCTTTCTCTAATTTTGTCTGCTGGTTCACTAATAGTGACAGTACGACATTTATATCGATAATGGTTATTAGCAGATGACTAAATATTCCGGCATGTGTCTAGCTCATATTCCTTACGAAAACAGGTCAGTCTCGCTCAGAAAGGCGAGCCAATATGGTTGGTTCCCATCTCCAACTTCTATTACCCCAACTCATAAGGGACACCGTGTGCCAGCCTTAAACGACGAAACGCCGAAGCGTAGAGAAACTGGGGGTCTAAGTAGGCTCGAACGATTGCCTTCCACCTATTAGGAAACACTTCTTAAAAGATGACATCATATCGGCAATTTCGCCCGAACTAAAGAGTGGCTGAATTTTATATGCAGAGTGTGGGGAAGGCCAGTTATACGTGCGTTAAGAATTTGACGCCGTATGAACATAGATGCCTTTCTTCTTATTATTTTTTCTACCGTGGGTAGAGTTGTGGCAAAAGCGTCTACCGTAAAACGGTGTGTGCAATTTTCATCCTATAGCAAGTATACGAATTCAGTAATTTTTAGATTAAGGCATGGCATTTCATCCACTGAGTTTCTCTATATCCAGGTGCAATACAAGTTGCAATTTTAGAACGAAGACAACTAACTTCACTAAGTTGATTATCACAGACTGTGCTCAGGAGCGGTAGTAGGTATGGGCATAGGACTTCGGACACATGTGAAAATGTGTAGATCCAACATTAAGCATAGAGGCAGTACCGGACGTAAAACTCGAAACGGTAGCTCAACAGAAATGAAAATCATGGTAAACAGACATTTTTGAGGAGCATGCGATGTGTTGTGCTCCGTCGGTGCTTTATTAGATGCACCTACAATACATAATGAAAACCTTATTTAGTTATCAATTGGGCATTCCTGAGGGACTAGATGCGGCTGCCTTCACACTTCTAATTGCAGCACGCCCATCTGGGTTAAAAATAAATTAAATTTCAAGAACGGCTCAGGTCTAACTAGGCGAAACCAGGCGCTCAATAGGCGTTCGCCCGTTCGTTTACGACAGCGAATTTTATTGAGGACCTACATTAGGCAGTCATCTCGCATGCGCATGTTAGATTGTCGGCAGTCGATGACGTAAGAAGCAATTAATAATGTCAAGTTGTTCGCAAAACGCTGCATATAAGTGCAAAGTATTATTTCCTTTTAACTTTAAATAGTTTTATAGCAAAATGCTACTAATACCTGTGCAAAGTTGCGTTTACCATCATGGCGCATGAAGATGTCCTCTGTATGTTTTCGAGTACATGCCTGTGGTAGCAACTAGTAAATGTAGCCCCTCTGGATAAAGCCGTTGTCTTTCACGAATTTCATCTTGCTTGCTGAACACTATTACCTGAAGTTCCTGTCAATATGGCCAATATATATATAAAATCTTTAATCCTAAATGGGGCGCTTTCTCTAGTGAAACGTAACTGTATGCAAAGCTTTGTATACTGCGTTCTCAAAGGTTAAAAGACCTTGGTATCTTGTCGGACGTTTCTTAGGTGTTATTATTTTTTTCATTCAATTACCACACACCGCATTTGCTGGCTGCGTAATAGGGGAGAAAATCACATGTTATTTCGCTGAAATAATTATGATCAGTTTTATCCAACACGATTCAAATTTTAGTCTACGTGTTATGAGATATCTTCACTAAGTGACTGTTTTTGGCCCTTGTCAAAAATCGCAAGTCGTAATGGGTCTGTGCCCAACTGGGAGAAGTGTTCAATGACAAATTTATTTTTATTTAGCGTTAATAATGACGTTTTGATGACAGATCTCTACTTGATCCACAGTCTACTCGGTTGTCCAGATTTTCAACCCCATCGTGAATAACTGTAGGTATGTGGGCAGCGATAGAATTTATTATAGAGAAACCAGGTTGACTATTATCTTCTAGATCTTTTAGTCTTTATCAGGTGACTTTGAAAGCGATCCGCAATTCATTTCTTGAACAGTAACCATATAATGCTTCCCTGAACTACTGGCCTATATTTTTAAATTGTTTTTAATGCTTTCTTATAAATATAGGCGTTCGACGATAAGTTATAATAGTTCTTGAAAACAACCATGTCCGCTCACAAAAGTAAAGTAGGAAAATATAAGTTGAGAACTGCTACGCTATAATGACTAAGTTTTTCTAAACGATAACCATTTTCACGTCCATATGGCTGACAAATGAGCGCTAATATTAATCACTAGGTTTTGCTAATAGTCTCGATTTCAGCCCATGCAGGCGTCTGTAAACTTCGTTAGCATGAAATGTCTCTGAGCACCTCACTAGCACCTTGTCTACGTAATGGACCTTTGGAAGATACAACCTTGATTTTCCCAATATATGTTCAATATCCGATGTTTGAATGGCTTACTTTTCGTATTTTGCATGTAGGATGGTAGTGACGGTTCGTCATCCCCGAAGAGAATTTTGTTATAAGAACTGACGTACAGGACACTTTGAAACTCGGAACAAATTGGGATACATTTTGGCGTTCTGTTTGATGTAAGTACAAAGTTATCATGGCAGAAACAGGAGGTCTGTGTTGGAAATACGAACAAACATTAGTTATTCTCTAATGTTTACGCACTGGACGAACTTGTACCAAGGCTGTAGATTTTTTTAAATATTGGAAATCGTCCGTTTGACGAATTACAATTGACAAACGATTGCCGAAAAGATGAGGCTAGGAAACTGGCGGCACAGGGGGGAGTTTTCAAAAGGCTTTTTTTTAGAAGTGCGTGTTCGATTTAGATACATTAGGTACAAATCTTATTCCACTAAAGCATGGCAGAATCAGCTTAACACATCATAGTGCTGTCCTTGTTTCACATCTGTAGTAGTTTATTTTGCGTTGTAAAAGCTGTGGTCAGACTGTGAACGGCTCCTGAAATAGTAAGCCACCGACCTTTCAATAAGATGGCGTTCTAATTTATATGAGGATATCAATGGAGTGCTACGTAGCTGAGCATAACTACGGGACATTCGTACGGGACGGGCTATACATTCGTATAGCGATTCCGTGGTCCAGATTCAAACCTTTTCGATTTCTATCTATGCGAGGTGACTGAAGGCGAGTGCAGAAATTCTCGAACTGAAGAAGTCGGCTTATTTTCTGTCGCTGTTTAGAAGGATCTCAAGTGTATGGAGAGGACTGTCTAATGTTAGCTGGTGAGAAGTTTAGCTCCTAAATTAAAGTTGCTATTGAAACTAATGGCAATGCGATTAAACAAGTATGTCCGTCAGAAATAAATCCGTCAGCGGTGCAAACAGTTAATACCAAATGCATGCTTTCATTTAGATGGAGTTCCTAAACAAGTCTGACTTCTGCCCAAATCGCTCCCGAACACCTTGTACACTATGCATGGAAGTTTACATTAGTATAGCGGCACCCGTATGTAGTCACCGGAGCGTCAATAGAAATTTACGTAGAAAAAGAATGCCCAAATGGTACAGCTTCAATTTACGATTTTGGGTAATGTCTTTTAAACTAAGTGCAAGTCCCTCAACAGCTCTAATATAGCCCTATGTCCCGCCCAGCAATTTACGGAACACAGAAATAAGGACCTAAGCGAGATAAAAAAAATCCCAGGACTGATCGTTTTTGGACAACAGCTTCTGTAGATAAGATATACCCCGATCACGTGACACTATTTTGGACATTTTTTCGGCATTTTTATACGTGTACATTAAGGTGGTGCGTCTAAAGCCTGGTTGGTTAGGCTAAGCTAAACCTGATATGGGTTTAACTTATCGGTTGCCAAGTTAAACTATGCCCTACCAGGTTTTAGAGCAGAATCTTTATGAGTTAGTTTTCTATCACTTATGACTTCGATAATTAAATAAGTAAGTATGTGCCTACTACCATTTGAGATTCAAACTGAGCTCGAAGTTGAGTCAGCCCTGTTTTTTAACCTGTTTGCTTAATGCCAGGAATTTTTCGAAAGGAAGCGCTAATCTTGATTATAACGAACGCTATAACTATAGCCTAAATGATGATACTGTTGTACCTAGTGTGGGTATACGCATGCATACTCAATGCATTATGCCAAGTGATTTCGCACTAATATTTGCGAAATCCGTTGACGAAATTGACTAAACGTATGCCAAAACCAGTGTATCACAGTATTTCTGCCTTGTGACCATAGTCCTTTAGCAGGTTCAACTTTGCATGCATATTTGAGCAATTCTTGTACGGTCTTGATGGATCTGGACGGGCTATCGCAAGTCCACCTACATCGATCCACAAATCCTTCCTGTTTTTGTTCAGACTCCCCATCTTAGGAACTGGACGGGAGGCAAGCAGAAGGTATATTTCTTCTCCCCTTCTTATTCCGTCGCCCCTTCGTTTTTTTTCGTTCTCGTAATGTCCGTCTTCAACTCCATTGTTCACAACCTTTTCACATACCACGTTCCTCGTTCGAGTCGAATGTCAAGACGCGCCAACTGTCCAGCCACGTTTGCGTTACGAACGTCCGACTGACTCGTGGCCTTAGTAGCGTTGCTGCTGATGTCGTCGGCGAACACTCAAGTCGAATCGAAGCTAAGTTGGAATGAAGGATAGTATGCTGGTTGGTCGAATGGTCTGACAGGAAGAGGGTCTTGCGCTTGTCATGCCTCGAGCATTAACCCTCCTCCCCTGATAGTTTCCCACAGCCGGTCATGACAGGGGCCGCTAACGTTAAGCGAAAGAAGGGCTGGCTTCGTCATTGTCGCTGTTTCCGTCGCCTTCATTTTGATGGTCGGTCACTGGGGTCAGCACACGCAAGAGCAGCCTAGAGCGCGTCTGTCGTTCCACCAGCAGTAACCAGTGCCGTTCAAAAAGTTTAGCATCGACGGTGGGAGCAGCTGCATCAACACACCAACCGTTTTTTCCACTTCTAAAAACTCCTCTTGCACTAGCAGCAGAAATAGCTGTCGCGTCTTTTGTTGTGGCGCCATCGTATGTTTATTTGTCTGAGCGCGTTTTTTTTCTGCTTACTTCTGCCGCTACTGCTATTTGCTCTTGGATGCTTTGCGTTTTTGTTAGTTCGTCAGTATTGGCTGTGTGTGCATATGTGCGTACGCTGTACACGTCCACAATGGCGGACATAGGCGAGGGTGCTCGATGTGCTCTTTCGTCAAGCTCTTGCGTAAAAGAATAAAGCCGACCGCAGGCGCCGAGATCGCGCTAGTCCAGAAGCTTACGCCGCTAGCAACGGCGCCTTCACCGAATGAGTTGGCTCCGTCTTTAGCGCTAGGTCGACTGACGGGAGCCCATTTCTTGTTGGCTCTGCTGCTGGAGGTCATAACGACACGAACAAATCCCTCCAGCGCGCACTGGCTTTCAGTGACCGATGGCCCTGCTCCTGCCATCATGGCTGAAAGCCGAAAGTCCAATGAGCGACGCATGGCGCGTGCATCGCAAGTAGAAGAATGAACAGAAGCTAACATTTAGGAAGAGAGCAAAAGACAGAGAGAAAAAAAGGGGGGCACGAGATGAGACAAGAAAATGGAAGTATGCCTCCTAGTAGAATCAGACTGGAGTGATTACAATGTCTATAGCTACTATTGTTTTTGCGGCGATGACGTTGAAAACTCGTTTATGTAGCAGTGCTTGACTCAGCCGGCTGGGGCCACCAGCTGATTGCCGGAGTATTTCGGAACTGCATGCGCTCGTGCATTGGAGAGTGACTGGAATCGCTGCCACCATCGCAGCGCCTATTGTAACTGCCGACGTCAGAACATTGCCTAATTTGCCCTGGGTATCAAAAGAGCAGGGATGCCAGTACCTGCTAAAGAGCATTTGAGTAACGGAGCACAGACAACCAGATAGCAAATAGCAGTGACCGCCGCTGCCAGGCAACGTGAGGCGCCATGACGTTCTATCATTTTCCGGGCGGCAGGCGAAGAGCAACCATAGGAAGTTTCCGGCCCAGAATTCTGGTAACGTCATGGGGTGATTTCAAGGACTGTAATGGAAGAATTCGCAGCGAAAGGGCTAGATGTAGTAGCGTCAAACAACCAACAGAATCAGAAGCTGGCTTGCAGCTCAGCGAGTGCCAGCATATGCTAAAGGCGTCCTTAGATGAGGCCATTTGTTAGACGACACGCAAGCCAGACAGGCAAACCTTTTCTAAACAAAAGAGTGGATTTTGCAAAATGCCTTTGT
The DNA here is from genome assembly GCF_002532875.2 of Varroa jacobsoni. Taxonomy (NCBI): domain Eukaryota; kingdom Metazoa; phylum Arthropoda; class Arachnida; order Mesostigmata; family Varroidae; genus Varroa; species Varroa jacobsoni. Next base: position 46,567 of record NW_019214758.1, read on the forward strand.
CACGGCCTGCTTAGGGAGCTCCAGGAAAAGTAGGGGTTATCTAACCGGATGCGACTAGCACGCTTGGAGCCATCGATGGCCGCACGCAAGATCACACGTCGAGACTGCGAAGAGGAGCTTGAATGCAGGCTAGCCCGAATTTATTTGGGCGCTTCGTCTTGGGCAGCAGTAGCAGCGGCAATGAGCAGTCCGAATTATAGCAACAATCCCAGCCTTCAGCACATTACCCAGACGCTCCACCATGGGGCTTTCCACATCAGTGCATCTACTTAGCCCAGTCCGGTGCGAGCCATTCATGAGCAGTTGTGAGGGTCGCTGTTGTGGTTTCTGGCAAGCAGTCCTGCTTGCTTTCACTCTATTTTCCTCTAGCTCTTGCCCAGGCTCTCTTATTGAGAACGGGGGTTTCTACACTCGGCGACATCAAGTCCGGAATCGCAGCGAAGGAAGACCCGCCGCCGGAGGAACAGTCAAACACGACTACTCCATTTTTGTTTGGATTGTCAACTTTCGCTCCGGCGGAAGTGACGAATAGGACTCCGACAAACTTCAGATGAAAGTTAATGGCGGAGCTCCTGTCCAGCCTTTCGCAACAAAAGCAAAAGTGACTTACGGAGGGACAGAATGGGCCAATTCGGAGATTCGCTGCTCCCGTCTTTTCTCCAAATAGCAACCGCCTGAGAAGAAACGTAGAACTTATTCATGTTGTCCTTACCGAGCGTATTTCACTTACAAACCTCCTGGTAATTAGTCCATTTGCATTACCTTCAAGGAGAGAAGGATGCTCACACGGTGTGGGTAAACACGAAGATACGCTGGATGTCCATATAATCACGGCATCTAGCGACAACTGAGAAACGATTACGTGTCAATAATTGACGTCCGATTGTCTATTTGACAGCTTTATTACCATTGCAGTTTGTATGTTGGCCATTTGCAGTTTACATATAGGTTATATAGTTGGATAATGTAAAAGTTAAGATGTGGACATTCGGTGCAGATTGGCAGCGTTACCGAGGTGGATAAATAGCTAAACAAGGAATCAGCAAGCCTTTTTACTCCGATTTCGGTTTATCTGATGATACAGTGTTAAGAATTACTAAGAGGTTACAAATAATCTCTTAGCGTACAAAACACGGGGAAAGTTATAAATTGCCTAAAGGGGCCAATAATACTATTAGGCGTCCTTACGCAATTCACGGGCAGTAAGTTTAACTTTTACGGGGAAAAGTCGCTTGCTGGCTCCATACTTGGGATACACAAATTTTATGTTTCTTACTTTGTTAAATGAATGTGTACACGTTATGATGGCTGGGCGTCCAAATGTTTTATGCCAAAATATACTCAATTTTGTTAGATGTTTATGAACTGAGTTGTGCTAAAGGAAATTTCAGTAGGCAGGCAATACCCAGAGTAGAAATACGTGTGAATCTGAGTCGCTAATCCCTGTTATAAGTTATGCGATACGAATTTACCTAGAGTTCGGCTGAATTAAATGATCTATTACAGTGTGACCAAGCGTACTTCCTGCTGGGTATAGCGCCGCTATTTGACGTCGTGTACTCAGATCAAATGCTGTCTTGGTTTGTATAAAGTTTTCGGTAAGCGTATTTTTCTCGAAACTTATATATTAAAGGTTCGTATAGTGCAATCCAGGGTTAGTACACATACCTTGTCATTAACTATACAGCTTAAGCCGGAGAAGTAATCTAGGTGCACGTTCTCGACGGCAAAACTGCTGGCCAAAATACTGAGTTTTCTTTTTTTGGGACTTAACGCCATTGCCGTATGGCGGTGCTCTTTGAGGGAGGCAGATCATTTGTCACATTGTTACGGAGCTGCCTATATTTCTAGACAGGCGTGTTAATGCTGAATATATATATATATATATATAGATAGATATAGATATATATATGTGTGCCGAAATACGGAAGCAGCCGTTTATTAAGACTTTTGACGCGATATTTCCGGATCTTTTTTTTACCAGATGTGTAACGAGTACTAGTGGGCATTTTGGCCACGTACCCGACGGATACATACCTAATTACAAAACAATTTAAAAGGGAACACTTGAGGTTTAAGTAAATGTCTGAATACAACGTCGTGTTTCTTAAAATGAAATTCGGCGATGAGTATCGTCTCTGTTTAAAGCTCCACCTTTCTTTTCGGTCCTCCTTTAACGTTTGAATACGCCCTTTCTTAAAACCAATAGGTTTATAAACGTTTAAGGTGCAAAATACTTGTTCCGTAGCTCCACAGTTGATGACCGCCAGATTGTCACAAGTTTCATATCTGGCCGGGTCCTAAAATGTTTCGAGTTACGTCTTGAAAGTCCTTTGGCATTGCATCGGCCAGACTGCTGATACAGCCAAGTCTATTGCTGCCTATCGTGCCGATGTTTTCATACATTTTTTGGCTTATTATTGCAGTGTACACAGCTATTTGTGTGATCACCAAAAAAGAATCGTCACGTCACACTGAACCGGTGGGTTTCAATGATAATGACATGATATTACCGTGCGTCTGAAACCCAACGGGCATACCTTGCAGTTTCGCTATGGCACGACGCCAGGGGAGCTCTCATACGGGTCGACACGGCATTTTTAAATCCCCCCCCTCTGCTAGGCAATTTCTTATCAGTTTGTGGGGCAGTAGGGGCAGTAACAAAATCTTCTAAGAAGTCTGTTTCGCAGAACAATAAACGCAGTTTGACTGAATTCAAGTTAGACACCATCATAAAAACGTTTGTTTTGTTTCCGGCTGTTAAATGCGTTGGGTCGTTTGACTTTGGGGTTATTCACCGTATCCCTTCTCGCCAATGCTTGTGGGGCCACCTTTTAGTAATTAGATTTGGCTAAGCAAAGCACCTCTCATTGCGTGTTCATACAACGCGAACCGCTGTTGCGTAGACGAGCTCGATTTTTTGTTCGTCTTCATATAGTACGTTAAAAACACAACTCAAAACAATATCACAAGCGGCGAAGTCGACATACTAAATATTATTTGAATGTAAATGTAAAGAAAACCAGCGCATTGTGCAGGTGTAGTTTTTGGCATACAGAGTACACACAGAATAGTCAAGATCAGTACTTTCGGCATAGGTCGTACGCACAGGCCCCAAGACACAAAATAAGTAGGATCGTCACAGATTGCTTGGACCCAATTTTTGGCAGATAGCGAAATGGGTGCTGATTGTACTGATTGTGCGATATACCACTGAAGGACCTATCGATAATGAGTGCTTATCAACGTCAGCGAAATTGGCCCGACTCTAACTGAGAACGTGTTTTGCGTATGAGTAGGTGTGGTACGTTTAATATAAGTACCATTAGCTTACGCGTATCGTTGCGAGTTAAAATTTATTATGACTAAAAATGTGACGACATCACGAATTCTAGGCCGTATCTCTAGCGCTATAGTTTTTCATATTAAGTAGTCGAATTTGTTGTTTCGTACAACTGAGTCGACGGTCCCATATTGGACGCTCGTGTAGAAATTACATTTGTGCTTAAGCTGACATGATAGTAATTAGTTTTGAGACAGAATTTGCGCACATTTATACGCACGTCGTTGCTTTGTCTCTAATCGCTTGGTTTGAATTTTAGAAAACAGCTGATTGCTTAGTAAACAATATTCGTATGTCTTCCGTATCTGGCGTCTTTCAGACTATGCATGCGCTTCTCCGAAACTGTATGTGCCATTAGAGTGTCAGGAAGCCCGTCGAGAGACGTCGCTGCCGCGGAAAACCTATCATGAATTGAAATCGGCTCACGCTGACCGTGATTATCATCAACAGGAGATCCCGTGTCATTTGCATCACGTTGAAAAGGAGTTCTTTGCCAAGGCGCATAAAGCCACCTCTGAGGTAAGCAGGCAGGCAGGCACCTATGCACACGAAAACATAACTCGTAGGTGACGATGTTCCCATTTTCCAATAAAAAGTAGTATAGGGAGAACAATTAATAAAACAAGCGAAATTGTTTTGAGACAAAAACAATTTCCCAGCTGAAGCTGACATTGTGCTCAACACATCAGTTAACACACACACACACAGCATTGCTCGCTAGCAGCTTAGTTTGTTCGTTCCTATCTGCCTATTACCCGTCCGGTTCACAAAAACCTAGAGTGAACATTCACGCATTTTATTTGATGCTTCCAAAACGTAAAGCCACCATGTTATTTTGGTCCACTTCTTCTGTATCCATGTGTGGCAGGTTGTCATCCAGCACAACGCAGTTCTTTCGGACATTGACGTGGTGAGCGAAGAGACTGAAGTCAGCCGCAGCCCGCTAAGTCCGGCTCCCATAGTCGGGGACCTCGGCTCCCTGGAGAGCTGCGAAGCAAAACAACGCGCAGGGGTTCGGAAAAGGCCGCCCAGCTGGTCCGCGGCTTCGACGTCGAGTGACAGCGAACGCTCGCTTAGTCCCGGACCCGTCCGTCGTGTTAAGGGCCCGAGTCAGACTCAAAACCAGCCACTTGGTGGCGGCAAGTACACATGCCTTGAGTGCGGAAAACACTATGCCACTTCTTCCAATCTGTCTAGACACAAACAGACTCACCGAAGCCCTGATTCACAACTCGCCAAGAAATGTCCCACATGTGATAAGGTCAATATATTTAGATGTACAGGGGGGGGGGGGGGGTAAACTTAAGTACAAGGGCATACACAGTGTTTCGTGGGGTTTACAAGATGCGTATTCGGAATATATAGAACAAGAAGTAGATTAACGTTACTTTAATATATCGAATAAAATGTTTTGTCGAAAATTTGTTCAATAAATTTCATGGGTTCACTTTTCTTTTTTTGCTAGATACATGTACATTTTTTTTACTAGATATCTTCATTAATCTATGTAAATTGGGAGCTAAAATATTTATTTATTGTTCGGTGATGAGCAATGTACACGATAACTGCATTGGGTTAACATGTAATGAGAGGAGTGGATTCAAATGATAAGCCTGCTTGCTTGTATTTCAATTAACGACTAAAAGCTGTTGTCTTCGACCCGCAATATTATGTACAGGTGTATGTCTCGATGCCCGCTCTAGCGATGCACTTGCTGACCCACAAGCTAAGCCACAAGTGCTCCACCTGCGGCAAGGCTTTCTCGCGACCTTGGCTCCTTCAAGGCCATCTACGATCACACACAGGCGAAAAACCGTTTGCCTGTGCCCACTGCGGAAAAGCGTTCGCAGATCGCTCAAATCTGCGTGCCCATATGCAGACCCACTCCGGTGCTAAACATTTTCAATGTCCCAGGTAAGTCATCCTAGATAAAGGCTAAATTATCGTTTTATGATTTGATCATGCATGTAATGCGCCATACCTCTGCATGCCGATGTCAGAGCTTGAACTAACAATCCGACATTTTTTGCGACTAGAGGCTTAGCCATATTTGAAGCTGTGCGCAGATAATAAATGGAAATTTGTCATTGGCAAACGTTCGCCGCCGTAGAAACAAATTCAAGCGTAAATGGCACCAGAACGTGTCTGCCATAAACTACTTTGAATTTTGAAATTCGTCGTATCGAAAGCCTGTTAATTACACATCTACGTGTAAAATTTTTAGCTCTATTTTGATTTTTAGCCTTGGGAAGTATGCGCTGTTTTATGCCGATTTCGTTGAAATTGTTTAATCCTTTTTAATAAGCTTTATCATATTATCTATCAAACAATAAAAATTGCATTGTGACCTTTTGTCTCTTATATATGTGGCAATCGCTCTCAAACGGGCAAGACGCAGAACGGTTTGTAGCTCTCACGACTTTCAAATAAACTGCTTGAAGATAAACAAGCAAAAATTGTATGCTCCAAATCTCCGAGTTCTGAATAGCTGTTGTAAGGAGGACGCGCCTTAGCTAATGAAGGCACTCGACGGCGCCTCATAAACAGTACGAGGCTATGCTTGCCACGCGCCTGATGTGACTGAATGTTGCTTGGGCGTGCGTGTACGCAACTAGTATTCTGCTTTCCAGTCTCGTATGCTGAGTGTCTGCCTTTAGAAGTAAGCCTATCTGTAGCACGATCGACTATGGGCACGAGAAACGAACGCGGGGCGTCTGATGATTTCCGGCTTCACTTCCTCCCGTTGGGACGTCGGCGCGATGTGATAACAACAGGTTATGACGTGGGGTCCCGCAGAGGAGATACGTTGGACTAAGCTGTGAGGTGGAACACCTAGCTAGTTCAGCCAGCAGCTTTACCTTTTACGACAGAACGTCGTTTGCCGAGGAAAGTCAGCATCAGCAGTTCGTCCCTGGGGCTATAACCACACGAAGACCGAAATCAGCGGTGATAGTGGTTGTAGCAGGGACTAAAAATGTCGTTAAGTTTGACTCGCTTTCTGCCGACACACGAAGCCTATAGAAAATTTAGGTAGCAAGTAGATATATTCTAATATTTGCATGATTTACTAGACATCAGTGGCATTTTCACATTTAGATATTATTTTCTATGACGCTAATACTTTGATCTAAATTAGATTTTCTCTGATACGATTTGATATTAAGAAATATACCCTATTCATAGGGTTTAACTAAACGGTAAGTTGAAGTAGAGCTAACGATACAAATACTAATCAATTGCTTTCCATGCATTACTATTGTTATACATGTGGTGTACCGTTCCACTATGTTACCTTAGGTGCTCGAAGAGTTTTGCCCTGAAGAGCTACTTAAACAAGCATATGGAGTCAGCGTGCCACGTAACCAGGGACGAGGCTCAGCTGCTCGAGGAAGGCGAAGTTATCCTCGCTACATCTAATAAACCTTAAGCTCTTCACTCACATTTCCATCTACAGGGTTCCGAAGCTTAGCAGGAGCCCCGACGTTAAGAAAGTAGCACGCTACAAGTCAGCAGGTTTTTACACGTTCTTCCTATGAGGTCAGCCAAAAAAAGAAAATACCCAATAAATGACATGCAAGTCTACCCACGCAAACTGCTTCCCGTGTCGAAGCTTTGCCCCTTCCGTCGGACACTGCCTCCTGTGAGGGGGGGGGGGAAGATAACTTGCAAGCTTTCTCTATCCATCTTGTTGATACGGGATCACCCTTTAATACATTCAAGGTATTTCTCAGCACATAGTCACACTGGCGTAGCGTGGTTGTGTGCATTCGCTAACGGCAACTAGAGAGAGTATTGGGAGATGACAGCAAAATATTAATACTGTCTTTGACGTTCATAGATTCGTAAAGATACACATAGATAAAGACGGACATAGGTCGCGCTATTTGTTATAACAAGCACATTAGTTACATTACGACTTACCCTATTATAGTTTAATATTTGTATACTTTTTGCCTGAGCAGTTAAGTACTACAAGACTACGTTATTGGTGATCCCTGTGTATAAGCTGGTGCGGCGCCTGTCATATACAGAACACCGAGTAGAAAATACTTGAGAGATTTATTGCAACGATGAGAATGGCTACTATAATTATTATTAGACGACTATTATATTCACGTAAGCATTACTATTAGACTACCACTACTAGCGCAAAGTTTATTTAAACTTGCTTTTTTCCGTATAATACAGTATACGAAAAAAAGCAAGTTAGAATACGTGTACACGAAGAAAAGCGACACCCAAGCAGAGACAACGTAATCAGAGACAGGTGCAAAACGAAATATGTATGTAGCAGTCAGGAATGGAAGCGGGAAATATATTCATCATATACCGTTGTTTCTCGGTTATCCCCCCGCTTTTGTCTGGGTGTCCGCCTAACCAATAAGTTTACTCTACTACTACAAGGCCAGCCCTGACAAAATGCAAGAAGGTTCCTCCGTGATACGAACAGACCCGGGGGACGCTCGCCGTCTGCTGGAACATGGCAACCCACAAGCAAGACGGCAAAACATGTCCGTCTTCAAATGGTCACGTCATAGGCGACCATAGTCAACCGTGGCCGCATTGCGAATAGCCCATTGCATTGAGGCCCGAAAAAGGAGCTGTGGTTTTCGTGGCGCTTGCTCGCACGGTCCTGCCCGGCCAAACTGCTGCTCTTACCTACGTGTTGTGGACAGTGACAAACCTCTAGCTTCTCTCGGCGCGGGCTTAGGCGTGCCATCTAACCACCAGACGAAAACGCTAGCGATAACAACGCGGCTGACAAGCAGGCCGCTGTCCGAACTGGAGCAGCCATTGTCGTTGGTGTAGATAGCAACGTTGTTGAAGTCATAATAACAGCTGCAGGAGCAGCGACGGCGGTTTCGAAATGCCCCAAGAAATACACTGACGAGTCCGTGAGTCTCTCAGGCGAAGAAGGAACAGGCCATGAAGAAAGTCAGAAAAACACGTAGAGAAATAACAAGATAACGACGGCAACAACAATAACGGCAGCAGCGGTAGACGCCGTACTCGCGAAAACGTGGCAACGACGCCGCTGCAACAACGCCGGTAGTGGCAGCAATAATAAGGAGCATAGCAATAATCGCATGGGAAAACAGAGATACAAAAAGGTTTGTCATGGTGAGCACGAAAAGCATACCTGGATTCGTAGAAGCACGCTCAAAGAAGCAACTAAAAAGACTGATAGTGGTTCTAGTGGTGGTGGTAGTGGTTTTGGGGGGCGTGGGGCACAGTACCCCAGAGTCACAACTGTCACTGCTGTCGATGATGGCAATGGCAAAATGGTGCGGTCTAATCACCAATGGGTCGTTACAAAATCATGGCCCCGTGATGGCATCAAGACGGCCTCGCAATTTTGCGGCTGGAAAAGTGCGATTGGGTTTTGGCTTCTAAGTTGGGCGTTGGTTAGATAGAGGAGATAATATCAAAGATTAACGTCGAGAGAGAAAAGAGATTAAGGGAAGAACAGACGTGGGGAAAACGAGATTTCGAGCTCAAATTAAGGGGGAAAAACGGAATCCAGAAGGCTGGATTGAGCGAAGAGTAACACATTGCACTGTCTCTATGTGATCATGTGCTTGGAGGCAGACTGGTAGGTAACCTACGACCGCCTAATGTGCAACAATAAAGAAGACTGAGTCTGAGTAACCGCAGAAAGATGCGGTTCAGACAATTAGGTTCAACAATCTCGAGCAAACAGTGGATAATGGCCAAACTGATGATAATCAGACAACGTTATGTTCAGGCACTATTCATAATCGTCTGCTGTCTGGCGTTGCTGTCACTGTTGCCGTCCGCCGAACGATCCAGCTGCTCTGAAGTATCTTGCCAGAAATATTTCACTCATAAGTAATGTTAACAAAACGTCAGAACGAATTTGAGTTGTTTTGAAGCTTTTGCTTTTGTAGGTCAACCTGGACACGATATTCTAAACCGAAGAATTAGCATTTTTTAGAGCAATATTTTAAATAGTAGCTGATTATTTTTCACTCGCTTCGTCTACCGAAAACAAAGTCACAAAATGAATATTTCAATTTTTCGGGTGATTGAGGTACGAACTGAGCATCGACCCCGTCACCACCACCAGGGGTAATGTCCTAGCTCAAAGTTTTAGCTGGTTGTCCACATCTGGGTGCTGGCTGGACGAGGTCGCTAAATTTATTTCAACGCAAGATGGGATCTATCTCTCCTTCGGTCCAGATACCAAACGACCAAAAGCGCGAAAAGTCAACCGCTCGAATTACGTTCGTAAGATTCGAGCGGTAAAATAAAAAAAAATTCGGTCTTTGCCGCGGCACACGGAGGGATGCATTGAGGTAAGGGATAGAACTGCACTAAAATTCAAGCGACACTACAGATACTAAAAGTTAATATGAAACAGGTAAATAAAAGAAATATAGCAACAGGGACGGCGAGTCTATAGAAAAAAAAACCATACGATGAAGATCACATAATAAAGGTAACTTACACGCACTTGTGGCGAGACTGCAAACGCGAAAGTAGCTAGTGCGATGATCAACGTATGAACTATCTAGAACGATGCACTACACTATACTATAATGTAATACAAAAATCAATGAGTCCCAGTGACACACTCGTACAGATAATCTATATTTTTAGAGTTAGATATTTCGGAACTTCGTATGCTTATCTATACATACGATAGATACTAATCAAGTTCCGATGGCAATAATCTAAGAGAACGAATAGAGCAGAATATGGCTCACCTGAGAGTAGCCGTCTGATTCTTAAGACAAATAATTTTAATGAAATATGGCTGCATTGCTATATTTACTATGTATGAGTACATAGTATGAAAAGTATGCGAAAATAGCTAGAAGCAGAAATATCTATAGGGTCCCTATGATAACTAAGATATGAGAAAAAAAAAATCAGAAGACATTAATTATATAGGGGACGTAATCTCGGAACGTAAATGCCCTGCTATTCAAACAAGAGCTTCTTATGATTTTGAAACTACGCAGGAACTATGATACAGTGAACTTATATAACTAAGCTTTATGATGATTTGTTAGCTTTTGGGTCCGTATCTTCTAAACTAGCAATAGAGAATGCTGACGTTTACAACTTACTTATGCCCGACCTGTGCAGCGTTCCCATCAAAATAGACAATAGTATGATGTAAATCGAGTCCATTAGCGAATTAATTATGGCGATTATTTCTGTCTGGAATCCTACTGGAAGTGTCTCTGTAAGTTACTCTGTGCATCACACGGGGGTTGCACACCTCGTATTTGTTTCCGGCAAAAAGCTACCAAGCCAAAACAGATCACTGTTGGACGACCGTTGACAACGGTTTCGTAGGTCGTCAACAATTGATGGCATGCAAAAGGTTTACGTTAACCCTCTGAATAATCAATACTTTACATAGTAATTATCAAACAGAGTACGTGAGAGCGAGGAGCTAACCGGGTTTATATGAATATTAATATAGAACGCAAGGGGTCTATAACTTAGGTGCTAACTAACTCCATTCTCTCACAGAGTGCACAGTCATTACCCAGTTCTTAGGTTTAGTATAAATGAATGAAAAGTCAAAGTGCTTGCTAATTTCTAACAGTTAAATGTAAGATGATGAATGACGACCGATTGATTCTTACAGACTATAATTAATAATTACTATAAATAAGACTAATAGTTACCCGACTCGGGAGGCACGGCGCGAAAGCGTCGTTTCATGACCATCAGCGGGCGGCGGAGATAAAAATCTACCCTTCGATTATGTAGCCAAGCGTAGACTATCTAGGGAATAAATTCAGAGAGACACTTCGCCACTAATCGAAACGGCGAAGTAGGGCCGTTCTAATGTACCTTACTTTGGGCGATAATATGAAGTTTTGTGCTCAAAGAAGTTACACGTAGTTATGTTTTTCGAGCAATAATTACTTGTATGTGTGTGTGTGTGTGTGTGTGTGTTGCCCCATACGTCTAGGAAAATGACACTAGTCCAATATGAGAGAGCACGAATTGACATCAGATAACTTATCGCGATCAGATGCTTGCGATAACTATACAACTGTACTATACATCGTATTGTATTCGTTCCTCGAATATGTCACCTAAATAATTTGATTTCAGATGGAAAAGGTTAGTGCAAGCTTGCATGATCCTACATTAACAACCTGCTCGCTCCGAGATATCTGCTCATTTAGTAAACACGGTCATCGGCTCAATTGGCACTACTTGAAATCGGAATGTCCTAAACCGACCTACTTTTTGTCACTAGCTACTAGTATCTCGTAAACACGTACCTCTAATGTGTGTGATTTGTCTGCATGTATCCTAGTAATATTGCACGCCGCATACCATAAACACGTAACCGTAATTCATATTGCCCGCCGCCTCCATAGCCATCACTGTAGACCTATGCGAGGCATTCGATTGCCGCTGGCGTCTATGCAACGTCATTACTTCGACTGTAAATGAGTCATAACGAACGCGCCGGTAGGGATTGGTCCGGCGATCACAATGACGTGCTAAGCTTATAAGCTGAGCTCATAATCTTAATCATAATAATATCTCTATTTGCATATAATCGATAGCTGTATAAACGACAAGTACGAGTGACTTACGAGTACGAGTACGAGTGAAGGACGTGCCTAAAAAGCCACTCCATATCAATAAGTTCGAAGACGACCTTATAATGAAAGCTTTACAATTAAATATCGTTTAGTTCGCAGCTATTCCATTGATATAGGTAGTTTTTAATCCTATGTCGTACTTGGCGAACGAAAAATGACTTCTCACTAAAAGAAAAATCCTAGCAGCGATGTGGCCACCTGACCCGAATCAATTATCCGATCAATGGCAAAACACTATAGATATACAACGATCTAAAATACATTTACGTTCTATAGGCGATTTATTTTACACAATCTTTGCGCAATCCCACCCTGATCGCTCATTAGGGTCGTTTGTATCGGTTGTATTTAACCAAACACGGGATTACCCCACAATCGATGTATGTATATCACCCAACGACGGGAGGCCAACTCTATCGATCATCACCGTCTGATCGAATGCCGTTTTATTCAACCTGGTGGCAGTTTTTGTCTCACTCGATTGATAATGTAATATATATATATATAATAGTGTACTATATATTTGTATATTACGTATAGCGCAATTTTCCCCAACGATAATAATATTGACTTTTTGATACCGCGCTATGATAATATGGGCATCGTTTTCTTACCTAGTGATAAGGAGCACAACTACTATTCAATTCTACCATTAGCCTCGAAGGTATATCTCCTTGGAAAAAATAAGGGCGTCATCACTTAAGTATTAACATGGTGCGGTGCCTCCTGATGAACCGAAGCAAACGGGTCGGCGTACTGACCGTTGCTCTACATAAACTATAACAATGTAATTTGTAATAATCATCATATATATATATACATATATATATATATAGCTGGTTCTTTAGTAACGACCTTGATAGTTACATATGTTGGATGTAGTAGAATGAATCAGTTATATGAAATATAACAGAAAGTAGGAGCAACGGACGGACAAGGGAATAATTAGTGTGTCCGAGTGGAGGTCTGACAACGAACGCGTCGAAAGACGTTTAATCAACGACAAGCTTGAACCGTTCCAGCCCGAGCCGCTGAGATCCTGAACGAGATCTTCACGCTTCTTTCGAGGCTTGGCCGCAGAGCTTGCAGAGACTATCAAAGCAGCCGTATATTTTTCGCTAAAACAAGGAGCAAGAGACGCACGCTTGCTCGTTGTCGCTAGCTTTAGATGGGCAGCGTTTAATAGAGCTTTGGTTCAGTATCATAACGAAGACGACAATAGACTGATCTAAATGGATTTCGTATCGTACCCATTTCAAACGTTAGTTGAAATTTCTATTAGACAGTAAAGGAGCATATAAAAGCTTAAAACGAATATGTAAAATAATATGGCTTATCGAATGACGGCTCCAATTTCTAGAAAGTATACTGAACGTTGTACGACGGGGCGTGTGCTATTGGCCTCCTGTAAAATCGCTACTCAATGAAAATGGTACACTAATATGCATTTTGATTTTTACCTCATCGTCAGGTCTGGTACTTACTTAGAAACGGAAAAGTACCATGCCTGAACCGAAATTACCGATCTGAAATGGTTCTTTTTTATATTGTTTTAGTGTTAACAACGTTCATCATTTTGATAGCATTGCAGAACTTTAAGAGGCGATATCCGTCTTGCGGCATCAAACTCAATGTGATGGCTTATTGATAGCTCTATATTATATAGGAATAGCAGTATAAAACATAGATCATATTTACCATGTTTCTATAAATCTGGATACACCTAGAATGACTACGAGCCAGACTACAATGGGCTTTTTTTGCTGCTTCCATCCCCCGTAGCCAGATTCTTCTAGCCGCCATCTTTGATTGCGTATAGATTGACAGCATGAACGCAGGTCGGATCAGCACAGATTGTATAGAAAACAAGCTGTTTAATTCAAACTACCGTTGTTAAATGTCATAAGAAATAGCAACCACGTTAAATATATAGACGATATGAGCTAGTTATGGGCAAAGGAAGCGTCGACAGCTAGGTCGGACCTTAAGTAAACGCCCGACCCCAACGAATGTCATCTATAAAACCAGAGGCCTCTCTGAACATAGCAATAAGGGCGTGTATTCACTCAAAGCAATAATGCAAAGCAATAACAACCCTATGTTAAGATAAATGATAACAGAAAAAAAAACAAGAGATCCATCGTAATTGGCAGATGATTCATTCATATAGATACACATACCTGTAACGACAGGTATGCCCTTATATACTAGTAATATGCATTTAGATGTACAATTGCTTACGATGACGTTTTGTGCGTATCTGTGCGTGTGGTGTGCGAGCGTGTTCCCGAACATCTGCGGCTGTAACATAAAGCAAACGACAAAACGCTCGACAGAGATTACGAGCTTTCGATGAAAATCGTTAAGACAACGAGAATCATTCTATATCGCTACCGCAAGGCGTTTCATGCTGGTCGATTAGTAACATCGATGACAATGTATCGACGTCTCTATCTTTTACTGGAAGTATATTGAATTATTATTACCATATAGTCGGAGCATTAAAGCTAGCTCAGGGCACACAGATCAATAAAATGTTAGATATTATATATAGACATGTTTCCCTTTATATTTCAGACAACAGTACTATCACAGTAATAATGACTGATATCTGACCATGATAAAACTAAGCAGACAAATGTTGTAGTCCATAATGTCAAAGTATACTAAAGAGGAGAAACAGGTGGAAGCAAAGGAAACTACCGTAGTCCAACGGTACGGAACAGGACGCCGTAACGAATGAGCTACAGAGAATCTCTAGGGGGTCAAAAGTGAGAGATGTCGCAGTATAACGGACGTTCTAGATTTGTAATCGTAGAGTAGCAACAAAAGACGATTACTCTGACCGTAGGCCGAGTGACAGCAACCCTGCTGCAAAACGGACGAATAAAGGACGCAAGTAATCGATCGTAGCACGTAATACTATAACGATAATACCTTTCGTTATTTATGTAAATTGACACAACGAAGAAGCAGAATAGACACCATAGTATATTCAGTTCAGTGTAGAGTAGACACAGACGTTAGAAACAAAGGAAAAAGCCAGCAACGGCTTACGTGTTTGGTTACCAATGGCCTATTTTGAGGGTGACTGCTATAAATAGAGATTTCGGGCTAGCTAATCCACGGTGATGTATATTCCAGGATATTTTTTTCGACGTTGTAAACTCGACTAATTTACACACAGTTGCTTATCGAAATAAGTTCTCTGCTTGTTTACAATATTTGATAGTAAGTGTTTGTCTCTTATAGATGACGCGAATCTTAATAACGGATTAGTGATCAATACGAGCTCATCGTAAGCCCTTTATAATGTTTTGCACTAACACAAATTACGCAGCATCGGCTATAAAGCTCTTTCGATACCTGAAATAGATTTTTGTGGATCGGCCTAAAACAAGGCAAGATATATAAAGATCATCGCTAAATTGTGTAACCTATAGATTTAGCGGAGCGCATGTGTTACTAGAAGGTAAGCATTTGACCTACTATCAAAATGAGCGAATCTGATATTTTTTCCCGATCTTCTCAAACTGTTGCCACTGAGGCAAAATACGCGTAACAGGTAAATTTGGTAATGCTTGCCGCCGGAAACAGCTTTATCCTTTTTCACTAAAGGTCCTTTTCTAGACACAAATTATAATGAAAAAAAAAAAAAAAATTCTGATTTAATTTGATAATAGCGAAGCGTCCGATCAGGGACAGTCACAAAATGTGATTTGTTTTGCTATAATAGTAAACAGCTGCCGACAAACACATCAACGTCCAT
>NW_019214759.1:0-62205 GCF_002532875.2 Varroa jacobsoni
AGAGAGAGAGAGAGAGAGAGAGAGAGAGAGAGAGTTAGAGAGAGAGAGAGAGTTAGAGAGACAGAGAGCTAGTTAGAGAGGGAAGGGGAGAACGTAATTATCATATTTAGACGTAGATAATCTGGGGCAATAAGTAGCTGTTATTAGAGCAACGAGAGCAAGAGGTCAGCCTGTGAGTAGTATGTCGTTTGGTTTATGGTTACATTGAGCTATGCAAGTTACTTATTATAATTCGCTGCTACTTTTTATTGACAGGTGTTCTGTGTGGCATTATCTTTCGTACATTGTTAAGAAGTTTTTTTTTTTTGGTTTTTAGTGCGTCTACTCCTTGTTCGGTGACCAATTTTGCCATATTAATTTAAACGAGACCTATCCACTTTCAGTACCTGTTACGGATCCTCGTAGCTAGCAGCTAATGCATTCTCGATAGTACGTTCATCGCATTAAAAAATCGATTTTTTTTTTTGTACTGCAACGTGTAGTAGTAAACTGTTGAAGCGACACTAACTATGACACTGAGGATTTTTTATTATCGACCTCATTTTCAACTATTTTTTGCCATGTGCAACGCATTGGAGAAGTTTTTAGAAAAGTAAGAAGCACAATCTTTGTCAATTTGTAATGGTTTGTTGTTTCTATAGAGATTAACCCTAAAGTTCGCTGTAATATCGGTGAGAGTGAGCGGAGCGGCGTAAAAAACGGCTTCATTCTCTCTTGAACGAAGCCGTTTTTTGAACTCTTGAGCTGGCTAAGAGACCGAAACAACAATTCGGGCTAATATTGGGGTTGAATTTTTCGAAGACAATTCATATTCTTTCAGCCATGCCTTGTAGCATTGTTTTCGCGGTTGTCTACGACGTTATGGAATATACATGCCCTATATGGATTGCAGTGAACTTTGTCCTTCCTATTACTAAAAATAGGCCGACTCGCTCAGTGCGCATTGAACATACAATTGACCTAATCATTCGTCCAGAATCTACCGGATGTCACTGTACACTGCTGTTTTCGATTACGACTTAGTTACTATACCATGAGCCTGGAATAGAAAAACACACGAAACGCTCATATTCTTCTATTAGTATTGCTGATACAATTTAACTGCCGGACTCTTATTATCTATGATTATCTCTTTTATTAGGTGTGTATACGTGCAATTAAGCTTTAATATACATATGATACATATAGTAATATATAGGGCGTATAGCACTATATTGGGAAGCTATCGCTAAGCCGAGCTGGTCATCGTTACTGACATGGAAACAAGCATTGGAGTGCTCGCCTAATTCCCCAACTTACCGATACTCCTAGTGATCCTAGGAGAAATTGTTTAAGTCGAGGAACCAGTTTTGGCTTTATAAACAGTCGATGAAGTTTTCTCTGATGGCTACTGACAACTGTTCCTCTTGCGTAGATCTTTCTCCCGCCATATCGACTATATAGATGAAGCTCGCTAACCCGTATCCAATTCGAGCTACTAATTAACTAGTGAGAAGAGAAACCAAATCGTGTGTGAGATGTTTCCTTCTGTGCGAATTTGGTGCGGCACATAATAGCTATTCTCACTGTAGAGCTATCGTTTTGAGATTATAACAGGAAGATGTTATCGGCTAGATATGGTAATGCACATATCGGTATCAGCGCATAGAGCTATGAGCACCTTAAGATAAGAAAACTTGTGTTATCTATCCGTGTGCTGGTTGTTTAGGTCAAGGCGGGTAAATCAGGTCAACAGAAATCAGTTGAATCCGACGATTGTCGGCCGACTTTCCCGTGAAAAGGCACTAGCGACGAGATGAATGAAAGTGAGCACGAACGATCAGACACGTTGAAAGAAGACACGCTCTGTCTTAGAATGCTCACTGAAATGCTCTAACGTTGTGCATTTTTTCGCTTTGGCATTTAAGAAATTCCCTAAGCTATTCGAGTACTAGTGCCCACGATATCTCACTGCTCATATCCATTCAGTCACGCAAAAAGAATTACTTAGAGAAATCATCTCATCTTCAGGAAATTTTTCATTGTACGACAATGCTAATGGTCTTAAAGGCAGCTCTGCAATATTTACAGAACAGGCATTTCTATAGGTTTTATTTAATTAACTGATAAGGCACTGGTGGGACAAAAAAACAAGCCTCTCAAGTTTAACTAAACGCCATGTTGTTTCATGAGAGAATTATCACGAAACAAAATTCTAAGAACAACCAAGTGCTCGTATTCATCGTCGGTCATGCTCCTGACAAACTACAAATTAGACAGCACCACCAAGGTGTCCATCGTGTTATCTGGCGATAGGAGGACGATAGTGGGCATTGGATACCTAGTCTAGTAACGATCCGGTGATCGTTGTACGTGACGCAGCGGACAGAACATAATAAAAACGTCGTTTCTTTTGGCATTGTAGTCCGACATTGATGTCATAATCGGCTGATCGTATCCGACGACGCCACCGATCCTACGGCTTACCGATAGCTATTATAGATGGCTCGCAGCGTTTGATCATTAACACTTGAATAGTCGTATGAAACTAATAGTAACAATGGTGATATGGATGAGGAACAGGGACGAGTTGTGGTAATAATCGTGTTGAAACTGTGTGTTGTACATTATGTAATAGCGAATGAAAGTTGCAATAGAAGGGAGAAAACATAAGGTAATGCTGAATTTAGCTTTAGCTATATTTATCATTGTTAACAGTGCAGAAATAACTATTGCTTTTGATTACTTGTGCTATTTTATTTCAACAACCGTGATTATAACATCTTCAAATATTGACAAGTAATAATACGACACAAATAACATAATACTGCTGGTAAAAATAAAACAGTCAAAATACTAGTCGTGTGTATTATAGGAATGGTGTATACCCATATTGTGAATTATTAAACAATGTTATGATTGTGACCCCTTTACCCCAAAAAATAAAGGTAATATGTTCTCTTGTTTTAACGATATTATCGTCCTTCTTCGAACGGTTACTGGTGGTCTATTTAAGGATCTGCAATGCATGTTTACGCTATCACCATAATAAATGGATGATGTGAAATGAAGCTCAGGAAACGTTGAATTTTGTCAAAAATGTAATAGAGTAATACGAGTGAGCGAGAAAATTCGTTTTTTTTAACAGAAATATAACTCGTACAACGCAACACTGCATACAACGAAACTGAGCGGTTACATCTAGTCTCTTATCGGTTCGTCGTAGGTGTATCGTACGAAATTTCACTGACTAGCATCATCCGATAAAGGTGATATCTGGAGTGGAAACTTTTAGGTGGCCTTATTGTGGAAAGGAAACTGCCGCTTTTTCTTTTCTACACACACACAATAGTTAAAGTCATCTTTCCCAAGTCATATCGTGTTGGGGTATAATTTGCAATAGGTTACAGGAACCATTCGCGGACTTGAATGCGCCAATACAGCCTTATCGGAAAAAAGGCCCTGATAGCTTTGAGGGTAGCCCCCTTTACAAACTCCGTATTTCTCTGTAAAGAATCAAATGCACATTAAGACAAGGAGGAAGAGCCCATATTTTATAGGACATCACATTTTGGTGATTTTATGGAAGTCTGGAACGATTTTTTAATTAAGTTGGCCAACTCTTAGGAAAGCTCGCTATACTTGATCTTTTTTGATCTACAAATGGTATTATCCAAAAATAGGAATCAAATAGAAGTTGACCCTTGCATATATAATCTAGTCGTTTCTAGTCATATATAATCTAGTCGTTCGTAATGACTAGTCGTTCTCTAGCTTGTATGGTATAATGGACGTCTTTTTTCATAGATTTTATCTTAGTCTCAATTGATAATATGAGTGTTATAATATCGGTTCATTTGAGCGTCGCGGAACATTTTTTGAATCGTGATAGTACGTTTGTAGGAACAGCTTTTCAAACGGAGTCTGACACTTTTTGTAACGAATAAAAATATCCAAGATGGTAAAATGAAGTCAAATAGATCTGTTAATTGAGCTCCAATTAGTTCCGCTCAAGATCAGATTTGTCAGTTTGCTCCCTTATATCGACCCCGACCCGTTCACATCTACTGATTCATGATAGATCCACGCTTAACTTTACGGCCTAAACCTAAAACGAGAGAGAAATATCCCACAAAACAAAAGTCGTTTAAGTCAGAAGCCGTATTTTCAAACAACTCCAATACATTTTGTATCTGATAGTGGACGGGTAGTTACGTATACAGCGAAAACTATGATGGGATAAACTGTGCATACTTAATTTACATTGAACAGAACAACGAAGTGTTGTGTCTAACATAATTCTGTCTACGTTTTTGGGTTTGCGGACCACGTCATAGGTGTAAACATCGTTCATATTTGTTCTTTAGAGGACTATTTGTCGTCGGTCTAAGCATGAATGTGATATGGGTGCATATAAAACGAATCTGTATAAATGAATTTTTCAGCTGGCAATGAATTAGCTGGCCTTTCGAAACTTATGAGGATATCTTCCGTTGGCCACATTATATGCGCCATGTCTCTAGGTAGAACTTGAAGCAACGGTTTCGGGTGTTATTGCTCATGATGGTGACATCTCGTGCAATTGGCAATAAGGACGTGAAGAAGTTTGTACTAAACGTTAATTTAAGCTAAAATAACATAGCGTTATTCAGTTAGCA
Source organism: Varroa jacobsoni (assembly GCF_002532875.2). NCBI lineage: Eukaryota > Metazoa > Arthropoda > Arachnida > Mesostigmata > Varroidae > Varroa > Varroa jacobsoni. Next base: position 4,638 of record NW_019214759.1, read on the forward strand.
AGATGTGTGCTTTCTTATATATGCATGTACATCATTCTAACAAAATATCCGGCTCGTCAATTATGTGAGTGAGTCTACGCTTCGCCTTTTCGCAGCCGCTATGGGTTTGTCACTAGATATTATGTATTGTTACGTTTAACACCTTTGTGGTCGGGCGAACTCGTATCAAAAACCATGTAACGCATGCGTACCTGTTAAGTTGCTTCCACGCTGTCAATGCTATTGCCGAACATAGAAAACGCCACTGAAAAATCCCATTCGTCACTGTTTACTTCAAAAACAAGGTGTGTATTTGCCGAACTCCCTCTAACACGATTACTAAGTCCTACAAATATTGGATGATTTTTCGAAGAATTTCAAGATTGAACGAACTCGTTAGTAAATTATAAACAATTTACTCACGACCGTGTTCAGTAGGATTTAAAGCATGCTGTTTTAAAGCACAGTCTTTAAATGTAGCTACTATTTAGCTCGCAGTACTGCTGTGTATTGCAAATCGTTGACCAGAAACCTAGTTACCTTGGCGACGACTATCTTTGCTTGTACGTTCCCGACCATCGTATCCCCTTATGGCTGGCAGCATAATGAAGGAAACATCAATTTTCGTTTTTTCTAACCTACAGCTGTTAGGGAAATCATGTTACTGTTTCGTGTATAGCGTTGTATGGATAGTTTTAAGGAACGATAAGATATCGACCAATACGTACACCAAACGGTTTGGGTTATTAGGTCGAAAGCGAGTTTTGGCACCGCAGGTTTAGCTCGTAAGATCGCTTGATCTCAAATGTTTAGCTTCTTCGAGACAATATAAAAACTATACGTGACAGTTCTGCGTGGGCTCCAAATTGAACAGTTGGATCGTCATGCACACCAATCGTTTTTAATGATTTTCAACAGCGACTGCTGCTATGACCGCCACTCCGACACTTCTTCGATGAGTGCTATGAAAGATCTACGAGACGCTGCTATGATTAAGCCAAGTTACATGGAGAAGTCAGCTATTTTGGGCTTTCTCCATGCAGGTCAAACGAATCAGTGCTTGTGAGGCTATCTGCTCTCGAGAACTTCGTGGCCTCGGTCTGTACCTTACTTATTTGGAGACCATGCACTCCTAGTGCTTGTCGTGGATGGAATCTATCCCTGCAGTCTGACGAATCGTCTTCCAGCGCCATTGCTTGGTCTGTGCCGCTGAATTAATGATAACAACTGAGAATTACGTCTCGAGCAGCAACTGTTGTCGCTATAGAATATCGTACACGAGAGGCCATTACAGGGAACAGATGCGATAGAGCCTTAGAAAGGAACAAGTATGCCACCATGTGGGCAAAAGTAAAACCACGCTACTGCATTGGTCCACTCATACGATGCTTAGTTTGACGCGTATGGGTCCGACTGCGATCAAACCAGAATTAATACTAGACCGACTGCTGCAATATTGGTTTTTTCTACTTTTTGAAAACTCTTGTGGAAGCATGATTTACATGCGTTTTATTATCTTCAAAGGAAATGTTGGGATACGACGAGAGAATTGGTTTTAATGATTGTTCGCTTTATTGATTTCATCAAGCTGACCCGGAGGAGGGACGATACAAGGGTACTTCTTTTTACGACTAACATCTATATGGCATGGCATGACTTTGTTCGGTCTCCTGCAATTTTCCTTATCTCTGAATATGATGAACTCTGGATCTTCATTCAATAGCGCACTCATTACATTTAGCTTTCATTGCCACCAGCCCATCTAATGGTATGGCAAAACAAAAGAATATCCATTCGGTTTGGTATAAACTACCGTCTCGAGCAGTGGCGCGGCGAACATGGTAACAGCACCTAATGCACGATATTGATTCCGTGTAACCGTAAACAGTAATTCCGTAAACAACGCGATAAACTGATAAGAAAATTAGTATGAATATGTATAACACATATAGATGGCACACAGGGATTGTTTCGGCGAGGAAGGGGTATTAATTCGCTATCTAACGAGCAAGAAAAAAGCGATGATTGACGAAAAGAGGAAGAAGCCACTTTTGTGGTCGCTAACGTCGGCTCAATTCCAGCTACTATCTCAGCGATATTTCGTGCCTTATCGACGCGTCAGTTTACATCAACGACACGCTGTGAGGCTATAACGTGCATTGGGTTTCTACAGACATTCCCGGGTAATTTCTTAATTAGCTGTTACTAAAAAGAGCTGAAAAAATTTAGAACAGCCATCTAGTGTGTTACTTTTCATAACGACCTTAGAACGCGTGTCTCATAAGATTAACTATGATATATAGAAAACAGCATTTGCGCAAAGCAACGAAGTTGAAGACGGTTCGTGCTTCTACGTTCGACCATAGTGAGTGTACAACAAATACTGATGGGCGTCTCCAATAGATTGAGTAGTACATCTGCCTGTGTAGTCCTAGTGGTGCTGGCGTTTGGTTCATTTGGACCATGTAACGCTCACATAACCTACATGGAGCCCAGGAACCCGCTTAAGGTAAGATCGTGTAATTCTGATTGAAGTAAGACCACAGATGCTTTTTCTTCGATGTACGCTGAAATGCGTATATAATCAACTGAGCAAAGTGGAAGACAATTCCATCAGATAAAATGGATGCTCTTCGAGGTCTAATGACGGTAAGGTATCAATTTTTTATTCTCGGCAGCCAAGATTCATTGTATCTACATTCCATAGAAAAATTTTTAAAAATAGTTTGGAAGCATTTTTATAGCTGAAGTGCATATGAGTGGTTATATGTTGAGGTACATATATTGAACAGTGTCATAAAGTGCATAGGGAGATGACAGTTTTTTTTCATAGAAAAATTGATATAACTTAGATGAAACTCTCTCAGTTAAACACCTAAATGAATGCACTTGGACCAATCTAAGCCATTGAATCTATGAAGATTTAGGAACATTAGAAGATGCTCGGCTGCTCTTCGTTTAACCGAAGATAAAGATGATGGCATTTACTCTGTAAAAAGGCGAATTTAGTACCGTAAATAATTTAGTTATTATAATTTAGTTCTAATCGAATAATTAGATTTTAATATTTGCATTACAATATCCTCGTGTAGGATTGCACCGAATGTTTATTAAAGAAATAAAATTGTGTCAGTCCAGAGAGTGACATGGCCCACAGGTAAGCCTAGCACAGGTATGTGCAACGGGAAAATTCTCTGCAGATAAATTGATTCTGCCTATCAAAATAGAATACTAAGGGCCTGTGAAAGACACTTTAGTTGGCTCTTGGGTACGCCTGGATCTGTACGCGTGTAATCTAATTGCTTATAAATAATGAGAGGGGAAATCCTGCTCTGGTTTATGCCTCATCAACAGAACAGTCCGTTGACTGTTCCTGACCGTCCTGGTACGTTGACAGTACCAGGAAGGCCTCGAAGCAATGTTTTATGATCGTATGCTGCTGCGGCGTAAAAGTTACTACTTAGAAGGAACCAGCTTTTTCAACTTAAAACAGTTGTAGAAGGCCTGCGAAAATGCTCGAAAGAAAATCCAATGTTTATTCCCATACATTTCGTTTGCCTGCTATAGTGTAGCTATTATAGACCTAAAACAATGTGCAATTTGATTTTCTGTTGTTTCAACAACCCGAAAAAATCGTCTACGAAGTGAAAATTGGAGGGTTGTTTTTTTACTTTAGCTCACTTTCGGCAAAGTTCAGCGTGCTCAAATTAGAATAATTGAAACTTTGACACATGCAGGGGCATAGTAATTCCCGCATAGTAATTAGAGATGTGTTAACAGCTTACGACCGTTTCCTCTAGTCCGTTGAGGTTTTCGTTGGTCATGAACTTGGGGACGACCGAAATAAGGCAGTTCTTTTAACTTCATAAAGAAGCCTGTTCGTATTTTACTTGACTTAATTTAAATTAACTCTACCACTTTTGTAGTTTTGAGAAACTTTCAAGTGATTTTGTTTGCTGTGTAATCGTGATATTTTCGGGAACAAACGTAGCTATGTTAATAATTCTTCAAGTTCTCGAAATTTTTTTTACTACTGCAGCAGTCAATTAAGTAGGAGCACGTTTTTCTATGCCTCCGAATAGTACAATTAAAAATAAAGAATATTTTTGCAGGATCGTTTTTACTTAACTGCGACACTTGGCTCGTTTTTAACACGCTTTCGTATCTGATGTACATCGTCGCATCACAAGAGACTGGCTGATATTGATTCCTGGCATGTGATTTTGTTATAACAAACTAGCTGAAACTGACTCATGGCTAATGGGAAAAGGCATAAGGCCATACATTTTAGGTTTGACAACCCTCAGCGTGAATACCTTCAATGATCTGCGTATAAGAGATGTCGATTCAGTAGTAATTGAGATGATGCTGAAATTTTAAAATGAGTAATTTAATTGCACCCAGATAAAGAGGATCTAAAACTTGGTATACTTCAAAATGTTGTAATTTTATTTTTACATTTTAATTATTTTGAATGATTTTCCTTTACGATCCTATTTTAGGGTTCACCGCCTCCACCAGGTTCACCTTGGCCGATGCCCCAGTCCTACGCGGCGAGTCCGAATCTTTATGAGCTTCGGCCTGATTCTTTTCATTTCAACAGTAACATAGACGACTGCGACATTATTAGTAAGGTTAGGAGTATAACTGATATCTACAAATAGTGTTGCATTTCAATTTAATTAGCAGTTATGAGAAGCGTATAGTTTAAATAACTTCATTCTATGTAAAATTAAATTTTCTTTCAGTTGTGGTAAAAACAACTAGAGTATTTCATATTTAATGTTTAACATTTTTTTTTTTTTTTTTTTTATTTGTGGAAAAGCTCGAAATGTCCGTAAGATAGTTTGGGAACAAAGAAAATACGCATATCCGTTTTCAAGTCGTCTACGGAACTTTCCACTTACGTATCATGCAATAATTCGCTTTATTCTTCAGGCCTTTGTTCGCTATCGAAAACTGATCTTTATTCAGGAGTCAGTACCAAGTCCGTCATGTCATCCCCGTCTACGGAGTCTAAACGTAGATCTGACGGAAAAAGCCGACTGTACATACCCACAACATGGCATGGATGAATCATGTAAGAAAAGTGAAATTGAAAAATCGGTTGTTTCACACAACATACATCTGTTTATCCTTCTAAAAAACTTGTTTTGACATCTTTGAACAAACAGACGCATTAACAATTGACTCGAAGCTTCGTCAAGCGACTCTACGATCGAACAGCCCGTGGGGAGTTCTCCGGGGTCTCGAGACCTTCTCGCAGCTCGTATACATCGATGAAAATACCAATCACGTAAGGAGATGGAACAGTTTCCATTTAGTAGTAATTGCTTTTTCATTAACAAACACACTGACGACCGACGCGAAGACCTGTTTTCCGACTGAAAAACCGTGTATTTTGTCTTAACCTGCAATTAGAAACAAACGCCTATTGTCGCAAGCGTTTTTCATGGCAAGTCCCCCTATGCTACTACGAGGTACTGATAGCTAAATCAAGGTTGCATATTATTCCAAACATTCGATTCGTATTTAAACTTAATATGCAATTATTATCGAGCACATACAATGTTTGGATTTGTCGTTCGGCAACGACTTATCTAACGCCACTGTCGTCGATTTTTTACGTTTTTGTTACCCGCGTTTGGCTACCTAGTACTTTATAAATGAATCGAGTGTGTGGGATTGGCCACGCTTCGGCTTCCGTGGAATTCACCTCGACACCGCCAGACATTTTTTGCCGATGAAGACCCTTAAGCGGAACTTGGTAAGTACCACAAGTTGACACGTTCTAAAATATAGGTTCGATTATCTAAGTCCGTGTTCCCTATGCTACCAGCACTGAAAGTTAGCAAACTATACTATTAAACTTAAACAATAATAATAATACGATTGCGACGTTACGTTGGAATATTTTCTAGAAATACCGAAAAAAAAAACGAATTTCGATTACTTGTTTACAGGTTTTGCCGAAGCTTCAATCTAACGATATGTTGATAACATAAATTACTGGTAGGCTTGGAGAGATATATAACTAATTTATACCTTTTTTTAATTGCAGGAAGCTATGTCGTACAATAAATTTAATGTTTTCCATTGGCACATAGTTGACGATCAATCGTGGCCTTACCAAATGAAAGTGTTCCCCAATCTGACAAATTCTGCATATCATCCAAAGCTTATCTATAGTCAGGAAAACGTTCAGGTGCGTTGGGAATAAATGATATACGAGGCCACTGATATAAAAGTTAATTAATTATACGAAGGACGAATCAGTAACTGCATGTTTTTTTGTTAGCTAACCAAGTGCATCCAAAAAGAGGGAGCTTAAAAGTATGCATGAAAGGTTTTCGATTTATATATAAATCTATGTAAATATATATTTATACGTATATAAATATATTCCTCTTGTAGGAGATCATTGAGTTTGCCAGAGAACGTGGTATTCGCGTTATTCCTGAGGTTGACACACCAGGGCATTCACAGGCTCTTGGAAAAGTATTCCCTGGTAGGTTTTTCGTCAAGGCTCTATAGGTACTTCTATAAAGAAGTAAATAAATAAAATCTATAAAGATTTTGCAGATGAGTTGTAGTAGATACTACTGATTGTCTAGTAAATTCACTCCTCATCTTAAGCACTTTTGAATTTCGGTTCTTTTTCATTTGGCAGATATCCTTACCGCGTGTTACAACCCGAATGGCCGGGAAGGATCTCGATACCCTCATTTTTCTGCGCACGAAATACTTGACCCAACACAAGATAATACCTATAACGTTGTGAAGAAAATTCTTCAAGAGGTAAATGCGACCTTCCCCGATAATTATATGCATCTGGGCATGGATGAAGTCTACTATGACTGTTGGTAAGTCGTTCCCAGTTACGTATAGAGGTGTCAAGATCCCGTACGGCTTCATTATAATTGAAACGCTGAAAATAATCGAGTGATTTCACTAACTTGTAACGCGCTTGAGAAATTTGCTTTTAGAAAACTAAAATATTTGGTAGATCTTTACATATGGCGTTTTGTTTGTTTGCCTGTTAATATTGTGTCGCTTAAAACAGCAAAGGTCCGGACTGGGAATGCCAGCCAACTGTGTGACATAGACACTCAAACCTTTCATCAAAATTTAAAGTAATATATAGCAGATGTTAGGGTTTGAGAGGTGTTCCAAACTGCGTGTCTTTACGAGTACATTTAAAAGGACGTTAATGCATACTAGTGGTGCAGGAGCCAATTCAACGATCAAGCGTCGTGTTAAATATTAGTTGGTGTGCTTACAGGCAGTCGAACCCAGAAATAGGTAAATTCATGAAAGCGCACAACATGACTTCAGCATCCCGACTGGAGCAGTTCTATGTAAAAAGAACTTTGGACAACGTAAAGGCTTTTGGGGCAAAGTGCATGATCTGGCAAGACCCACTTGATAATAATGTCAGGGTAGGTAAGAGTCCCATTTCCCTCAACATAATCCTCAATACTGTAGCACGGGGAAAGGCGAGCTATCTGTTTAGAGAAACAAATATGATTGCATAATATTTCGACATGCGTATCGGAATAGTTGATACCATTCACGGGAAGTTTTTGCTAAGCTGGGAAGTGATTGAAGTGAATTGATTTTGCAAAGCAATTGTTGGTAAAATCCTGTGTTTCTATGTAATGACGCCTATTACAGCCCGCGCCGGACACAATCATTGAAGTTTGGCGCAGTACCAATGGAACTTGGAGACGTAATTTAGAGCAGGCAGTAAGACACGGTTATCAAGTCGTGCTGTCCGCTCCGTGGTACCTAAATTATATCCAGTATGGCGCAGACTGGGTGAAGGTAATAAATGCATCATTCATTACCAATAGCTAGCATGAAGAACAGTGCCCTCACGCCGGCTTCCGGCGTTTTGACTTATTTGTGATAAATAATACATTATACATTGTGTCGTTTTTTGAGTGTATTTATACTACTATCGATGAACGTAGACCGAATTACACAACTATATATTTAAACGTGGATGAATCAATTCCAGGAATAGAAGTAAGCTCAAATTCTTCGTTCAACTGTAAAGGTCACCTCAGCGCTCTGCGGAGGGGTTTACCTTGAATATGTTCTACTTTTCTGCCTCATATGCTTTCGAAGAATCTTCGGTGTCATTTCGAAAATTTCCTACACGAAACCCTTTTCGTGATAGTGCAGCGGTGACGTGTTCGCCGACTAAATATAGGAGTACGTAGTGTTATAGGTTTGAAGCCAGATACAACATACGGATATTTAAACCCTACCGTTTAAACTAATGCTTAACAGCAACAAACGTACAAAAAGATTTACAAAACAGGCAGGCATGCATAACGTTGTCAAGTTCTTCAAGCTGTGTATTGGAGGCTTTTTACTGAGGGTTGATTTCGGCAATTAGAGGCAACGTCGATAACGTACGCATAGATTTGTTTCAATTCATAAGCTGTACGCAGACTAAATTCTTTTCAGAAGCAAGAAAAAAGTAGAAACTCGTACTGGCTAAATATTGGTCTTCAGGCGTACACTTTTTCCTGGCTTGAAATGAAAGGAAGATGAAGGGTTTTAGTAATTAGAATTTTCAACCGGCCACTACTTTTCCAAAGGCGCTTTTGACGATAGAAGACTCGAAAGGCTTTCCGTATATTGCTTGACACCAACTAGAAATTCGTGGAGTTTTTTGGTCCGCCTCCGATTTTCCGACATTTCTCTGCTGACGTCTTTTTAGTACTACACGGTAAACCCTACGGATTTCAAGGCGACGGACGAGGAGAAAAAACTTGTCATTGGCGGCGAAGCCTGCATGTGGGGCGAATTTGTGGACGCAACAAACGTCATTTCTAGATACTGGTTAGTGCCTCCGAAAATTTCATTGACATGTGATGTCTAACGCTTTATAATTTAGTTGTATTTCAACTCTGTGGATTATTATTCATAAATCGAACCCATTCGGTTCTGCAGACATCCCTAAATAAATTGCTAGCCCGTTACACAATCTTGAATACAGTTAGAACCGATCCCAGTGAGAACGTAGTATAAATAAATATATGCATAGTTTCAAATAAGCATACAATTTTATAAAAAACGTGCATCCATTAGGTTCTATCTAGATTAATAGGTCACTGTAAGAACACCGCTTATAAACGGCACAATTAAGTTTTCGCCAGGTTTTTAATACATTGCATGTAACGTATGCACGTCTCGGGTAATTAAACGATAGATCTCGTTAATATAGACATTCCTTTAGGAAACTGGGCATGCTAATAAGGTATTATCGGGCTATGGTTGATAAGGTTATCAGTCGATCCTCTAGCAGACGACTACTAGCTCGATAATTCGTGCTGTTTTTTACCGAAAGGCCCCGCGCGTCGTCGGTGGCGGAGCGTCTCTGGTCAGCGTCTTATGTGAACGATCCAGAAGAGGCTAAATGGAGACTTGACGAGCAACGCTGCAGGTACACACCATTCAGAGATCGTAGGATCCTTTAGTGTATATATATATATATATATATATATATATATACTTACCCAATGAGCCAACCCTCACCCTAAATTCGAAGCAGTAAGTAGGTATTACAGTAAAAACATAATGGACGGTTTGAGTTACAGAATGATTCGTCGGGGAATCCCTGCTGAGCCGATTATGAACGGATACTGCGGATCATACGACTGGGATATGTAATCTAAAGGAATCTTTTTTGGTTAAAATGGTCTGCTAATGAAAAGATATGCCGAAACATACAAATCCAGTATCAGCGTGCTGTGCTTAACGTCACGCGCTCAGTTTACATCTTCTCTATTAATAACGAATTACCTTGGTCTCTAAATGACTTCTGCTAAGTTTCTGATGATAAAAAAAGACGAAAGAAAAAAAAAAGATGAAAAAAAGAATGATAAAAACAAAATTTATGATAGAAAAAAAGCAGGCCTGCATTAAGTATTTGCTTACAGCTTGGGTCCATAGGGTGTACAGATTATTAAAACAGTGACAATATTAGTAAGCTGCAGTACTTTTTGTCAACAATACGTCCAAGTTTTTTTTTTTTTTTTTTTATAAAAACACGTTAAACTGATACGTAACCAATTTCATTCGTTTACAGAGTTGTAAAACGCTTTTTAGCCAGCTCGAACATTGCCATCTGCCTGAAGCGGTGTATAAAACGGCGTATATTGTTAATATGTCTGATCCGCGCGAATCTGTTCTCTAAATGACTCCTGCGTTCTAGTGGTCCCAACAATATATCTTCTTGTATTTTATACGGCTAGTTATCTGCATCTCTACCCGTTAGACAAAAAAGTGACTGAATGCCCATACAATTACGATTATGTTAATCACGGTATGCAGTGAAGATATTAAATAATATCACATAATGGATTCTATTACAGTTGTCAATCGGCAGTTACGATAAGAATAGTAACTAGGCTTGCAGAGACGCAAGCATCAGATATACTGACTGGGTGAATTCATCAAAAGTCAACTTACCTTCACTTGTTAATTCAGCCGAAAAACTGAACCGAAAAACTTCTTTTGGACAAATCGTTGTACTTTGCACGATTGCACGGAAGATTCACAGACCATGCAGACGCATAGATTACGCGTCAGCATGTACCTTCATAGCGTTTCAACAGCAATTGACATGTTGACAGCTTCCTCAAGTTATATTTATGTTAATTGATATTTGGGTAAACTTACTACCTATGACAAGCAGCCGATTCGTATTGGAAAAAACACATTGCCTAACTGCAACTTAGCAAAGCCTTTATTTGTTTGTTATCTCAATTATTTATATCTAATATTCAATTCAGTATTTATCAATATCGATGATATTCGGTTCAACTGCTTTTATTAGAGAGAGGCTGTAAACTAGCCGCGTTAATTATAAGCATCTTTATTTGCGTTGGGAACGTTTCATCTTTAACAAAACGCACAAAATTACAAGGACGGTTTCGAAGTTTAATACTTTGGGGCCATTGACTGAGGATACTTTTACCCCCCATCACACGCTTCACTCTCCCAACGTGTACGCTCATTTTGTATGGGCTCATTGTGTATGCCTGTTTGTCATCATCAGCATTATTATCCTAATTGTCCTTTTGTTTTTTTCGACTTTGCCTATTCTTTTCATAGGACTCTGCTTATTGACGAGGTTAATGAAGGCAGGAGTTGGAAAAGGATTAAATGTGTAAATCGTTGTCTCATATTAGCTTCACTAGTCATCATGTTTTTTTTTTCTTTATTACAATTTCATCGTATGTTTATAGACTTATATATATATATATATATAAATGTGCAATTTCCCTTTTTGTTGAAGCTTTTATCAATAGCGACTGCGGATACTACTATTGATAAGTATCATGTTGGGTGTCATATCATGTTTTCCGAGAACAGCGGCTGTACATACGTTTCGCTCAGACGACTATTGTTGATCATCAGCCGTTCTATTTCCCGGCGTTCATTTTCGGTAGTGCGCGCCGTATATTGTTCACTAGTAATGTACTGCGTCGTTTACATTTACGAATATGTACTTCAGATGCTTTCTAAGATTTCGTCCATCAAAGCCCGACCTAGCTATTAATATGCGACAACATTGATAGTTCGAAAATGGGCAGTACTAAATAGGGTCCTTTTTTACGCGGCGCTCCTGATGCCCCCGAAGGAACCTGAGACCAAATCCAACAGTCCAGGATATATGACGCCATTTTTACCCAAAGACGACTATTTGCAGAGTGTTAGTTGGATTCACATTCCTTTCGGGGAAATATTTCACTCAGAATGATGCTAAGAGAATATTAGTCGTCACCAGCAAACCGGTGCAGCACCCAGTTGATCACCTTACGTAGAAAAACCGTACGTTTCCTCTAATTCAATGGAGATTGTAATGAGTGACCCCACCAGTTGCTCATTAGTAAGTAAAGTAATATGAAATAAACCGCACCTCTCTGTTTGTTGTGTCTTAAATAGATGCGTTCGTGATTTCATCAAGTAACGTTCCATTTCTAACTACTATCTGGTACTTTAAGTAGCCGATATTTTTAGTCAGGATTCTGACTACTCTAACTATAACCGCTGTCAGTATAATACATTGCCGGAAGCCACTGTTTACTGCTTGCTATATATCTGTGTACATCGTCGTAACCCTAAATTAGATATTAGCTGATTTTATAGATCTTATTTACGAGACGATGCCTAATAGAAAAAAAATTGTCTAGGGTTAACATATTATGGAGGGTTTATTATATGCTTAAGAAACGTTCATCATGGCTGGATGCATAGCTCCACTGCTTCTCGTACGCTCATCGCTAGAACCTTGGAGAACACCGTTCATATATATATATGACGGATCTCTACCCGGTAAAACTAACCAACCTGTTTGCCTTCTATGTATGAATCGAGACAAGCTGTCTATTGATATCAGTCCAGCCTTACTTCTGCTATAGAAATCGCACAAGCGCGACAAACGTTGTTTTCGAGGACGAAGAGAGAGAGAGAGAGAGAGAGAACTGATTGTGTCGCCTCTGATGAAGCACAGACAGAAGTACACAGTTCTTACTAGAACATTATGCGGCAGCTAAGCCGGGTCGACAAATCTAATGGCACATTTACTTGTACATAGTTTACTTTTATGCAGGGTATTTTATGTGTGCGCAGGTACGCCCCCTATAAACAATAAGCTTATTCTGTTCAGAAAAAAACATCGCTACGAATTGCATTAATTCGGCTCCGTCCACAGACTTAGTTGTTGTATTGTTTTTTTTATTATATAAGTTCACAGTCTGTTAGACGATATGTATATATATATATATATATATATATATATATACACAACACCTAAATTGGAACCTTTTCTCTGAGACTGCGTCTAAATAAAACATTTTGTATATATGTGTATCTCTCATTTTTAAAATACTTCTTCTTCAGTCTGCAAGTATCTCAAGCGATAACGGCTGCTGTAAACTCGTTAAGGTATTGCTCGAAAACGCTACATACAGAAAATTTCAATAAAGACAAAAAGGCTTTACAAATTTGGAAGAAAAGAATTGCAGATAGCTTAATATAGGAAGAACTGATAGTCGATATTTTCCTCTTTGGAACAGTCATTAATTTCCATATCTCAGTGTATCAAAGATGTTCACAATCTAGACTCTAGGAAATCTGGAAGAAAACTTTGCTCTTGGTGGGTCTTCGTCCCATACAAATATCCTCGATAATGGTTCATTTTCGCTTAAATTGCGGGACTGACGCATTGTTTTCCACCAGGTTTATTATTTTCGCCTAGCAGAAGCAAACTTACGTACCAAGGTACCAGGAGTAGCGGGCGAACGCACACCCCTTACGACAACACCCCGCTAAAATATGTTCCAATTTAGATGCCGTACCTTATATATATATATATATATATATAGAGGTAGGTGATGGGCTATCTTATTACTTACTATCTATGCGAACAGCAGTATTTTTAAGGAATAACCCGTTACTGTATATAGATGGATTAAATGTGCTAAGTATCATAAATAGATTGTATATTTGACGTAACGTTATTTTTGTCGGTGTTGCCTTTTACTTATGTTATTTGTGTTCAACATTAGTCCTTTTCAAAGGAAGTGCCGCGCTCTATTTCGCAGACTTCGTCGACCGGCGTTTGGGAATTACATTTATTCCCTTGCATGTCCAATGTGGCAGATTATAGTACGTAAAAATTGTAACATTTCAACGGCTTTTCAGAGTCTACATTCGCTCGTAATCATAATTATACAAGCCGTCACATTATCCGTCGATGTATTTCATAGACATAGATACATCTACTCACTGTCGTCTTTGACTACAGATTCTGGTGCTATGACAACACCGTTCTACACCTCCAAAACTGACGCCATATTCCATTGGGCTTACACATCTTCACTGTTGTGATACAATAGTAAACATAAACTATTTGGAATTGGGATTGCTCTATACACAGATATACCTTTTCGTTATAAATGCGCCTTGGAATGTCCTATTTTACAGTACACGACTCTTATGACGTGCCCTTTTTTAATCATAATCCTACACAGTAGTTCAGCTACAAGCACTCGCTTAGCCGACAACGTGAGAAGCCCGTACCGTATACACGAGAGCACGAGTATTTCAAAGATGTTCCTGACCAGAGTTGGACAAGAAACGCGCGCCATACCGTCTACCAGATCATCTAATTACCTGGCAACCGCGATTTTCGTCACTGCCGTAACCGTTACGTAATCAGTGAGTCTTTGCCTTACTACGCAAATGTTGTACTCAGGATGGAATTATGTGCTCGCACTGCTATTGAATATACTTCGTCGTTCTTTTATTATTAGAAGCATAGCTATCCGTTTATAGGGACACCAATTTCTGAGTGATATGAATATGATGATATCGCCATTGCACACTTAAGCGTTATTGCGATAATACACTGTTTTGGCGGTATATACAAACGATAAGGGTCTAAACATTTCGATATCGTTGCGTAACTGTCGCGCTATTTGTCCTAATTTATAGTATTCACTTTTTGCGTTTCCCTCTTTTACGGCATTCTATTCTAATATGACTATTTTACGTATTTTTTTTTTTTTATTTACCATTAAGAGCGAACTCGCCTCGACTGTGGACTAGAGAATCACGTGAGGTTCAGTGGATATAGAGTTTACATATCTGCTATGTCTATAACCAGCTTCAAGCCTAGATTGCCCAGTTGATAACAGTAAATAGCGTAGTCCACAGATGGCTATTGCAAGCTTGATCTCAGTTCGCTATCCGTCAACTAGAACAAGAATAATGTCCTAATTCTAGTGAACGTCTATGTAGGCCACAGTATTTACCTATCTTTCAATCATGCTACGGGTCCGGTTTAATGTGGTTTTTGTTAATTATTTAACGTTTGTCTAGCACTGTACTTGCATGTAAACGAAAAGCTAACATACACTATACCTATTCGTTAAAAATATCTTCGTTAGGAAGGCGATAAGTTGGGTTCAGTTAAATGGGGTAGCCTGCGGCGAGCGGTTCGACTCGAATCTCATTATCGAAACATGGGCGTCAACATAGCCTTCGCTGTCTTCACCCAGCTGATAATCTACTCTAGATATCTAGCTAAACACCTTTTTCGCCCCGCGTACGGACGTACCTACCTAGCTATAGGTGTGGTAAATCCAGGCCACTGTGGTTTGCGAATGATTCTATAGCTAAAAACTGTGAAATGTAGAACATTGTATATCGTTGCATCTGCACAATCGCTCTCTGTCCGACGCGGACAAGAACGAAAAAGCAAAACAAAAAACATCAAAATCACTGGCCTGCACATACTTCGTAAAAAAGATTTCGATAGCCAGAAGGAATTCTGAGTGAGTTACTTCACGGATATACACATACACACCCATGCAAAATTGACACCTTTGAAGAACAGGAAGTACTTATAATGAATATAGCAGGGAAATCATAGCAAGCTGTCCTGTCACATGGTGAACTAATACGTTAATCAGTGGTACATACAACTGTTGATTTTGTCGTGTGGTACATTTGAAAAGGGCCTCATCATAGAAAAATAATCACCTGTACGACACCTTGATACTATGTTTCGCATTCTTGTTGCACGATCAATTATTAATAGAAATATAGGAAAAGACGAACTCCTAGCTAGCAGACGAAATTTCTTAAAGATAACATCAACTAACCATGTATATAGCAACGTTATTGTGCACAAGTAAATAATAATGATGAAGGTACTTTGCAACGCTTTATCAGCTCTATATCTGTATATGGTCATTCATGCGATCGTGGTAACAATGGTCACAGCACCAACAAGAATACAGTGAGCAAGTCTATATGTCAAATGGACAACCATCAGATTAATGAAACAATTCAAAATACGTCTTCGTCTAACTATCTAGCGGCTTTATCAACGTATTTGTCAGTGCAGCAAACATTTCATGACCGTCACCTCAAGCGACAACCTGCTATATTCAACGTGTTCGCTATATACCTACGAAATTTTACATACTGCCCCTACCACATAATAATTTCATTCGTTTAGGCGAAGACTGCCCAGAAACGGATGCATATATTGCCCCAAATAGACTTCGTGTTCACATGTAGCTTGTCTCAAGCCATTTCTAAAGAGTACTCACTTTGGGCAGAAGACTTCACTTAAACGTCCGCCATGCGTAGCCACACTGTCGGAAACGAGTTGAAGATGTCCGGCTTTCTAATAGACAAAAATACAACTTGGCAATAAAAGGCCAGCGCACTACCGCCGCCCTTACGTAAATCTGAACACATCCACATTTCTCCGATCCGTGTTTTGCTCCGTTCTGAAGCATTTGGTATGAACTATAATTATCTAGACTAACAAGTTTAAGGATAAGTTACTAATGAATTTCGTTTTCAAGATGGATAAAAACTTTTTGTTCTTAGGAAAAGCATGTCTGCTTATTACATGATGCTGCAGCTTAGTGGTTCTCTCGAACTGCTAACGAGGAGTATTCTTTTGTCCGAAAATCATTATATTCTCTCCATGGGTGTTCGCCATTTGACAAGGGAGGGAACATTGATTGAAGCTTCTATAGGATGTGATATAATTCTATATATAAGTAAAATTATAATTTTTAACATGAACCAGCTATAAGTAAGTAATAAGGTTTTTCCGCCGTAAAAAGGTCCAACAGGGCAACTGGCAGTTTTTGGGTTCCTGAATCACTAAATGCGCACCAACAGGGCTCCTTCATCTCAATTTAGCGTTACAATAAACCCCTTTCCCAAAAGTAATAGGGTTGGCGCTGGAAGTTTTTGCTTCATTTATATACAGTTCTTTCCTTCATCGCCGCCGTCAATGGACCGATAAAACATTATTTAATCTGAATTTATGTTGTTTTCACACCGCACGGATGCATTTATAAGGACTAGCATTTGACACTAGCTCAATCTTCTAATTTTGGCGCTATTTAGTTTTAAGGACACAAGGGTGCGAGCGTCATGGCATACGAACTAACAAATCTATCAGTACTTTATCTGGTTTACAACAGAACATATCGGTATCTTTTCTTTCAATTCGACATATCTAGATGTTAAGGACGAACGTGGCAAGCGACCGATTCATCGAACGAAAGCGGATAAGCTATAATATCTACTAAGACCCTATATATAGCTAGAATAATAGAATCTTACAGGTATCTGACGTATGTGTTCAGACCTAAACGAGCCTTGCCCTTAAAAGGGTCGGGGACATTCCTGGTATGTTATAGTTTTTGGCCCAACAAAAGTTTTGCACAAATCTTTATAAATACAAAACCTTCCAACACCAACATGTCCGCAAAGGTCCAAACGGCTTGTGGCACTGTGAGAAGTACTCTCAATTTGATCGTTACATACATTCACACTGGCCAAAAACAGTTATTCAAAAGCTAAATATAACATTAAAAATCAAAATGACTTGAAACACCTTTGAAGAGAGGAGCCAAACATCTCATCGTTGTGGGTTCGAGCCTGACCACTACTGCGGCGCTAAAGTAAACGACTATTGCACCTCCGATGGTGATGGCTTAACTTGTTAAATTCATTGCATTTAGGCTCGATTTCATGGATTGTGAGGACAGAGCATCTAGGCGATTGAAAACAAGCATGGCTCAATTACAGCCTGGTACCAAAGAAGATCATTTTGACACATGGCAAAAGGAAAAAGGGAGCACATGGTAGACAGCGGCTTCTACGAAGGGCTAACCAGCCTCAAAATGCCTATTTTAAATATAGCCTTGCAAATATTTGATAAGGAGTACGTGCGTATTCTTACGGTGGACCAAACTGTATCTGCTGCTGCATTACTAATAAATAGAATTAAATTTTCAGGAATATTAGACAAGCAGTGCAGATTACTTATCATGTCGTAAAGCATACGCTAAAAATCATATGAACTGATTCATAAAAAAAAAAAAAAAAAACCGTTTAACGCAATATGCTTCCAGTAGTGGTATTTTTATAGCGTTATTATTTACATTGTATATATTTATATAATCTATATACATGGAGAGATGGTAGGAATAGAACTGCTGTACATAATCAACAAAACTATTTCTGAAAGTAAGTGAAATATAAAGAGCTTTGCGTTACGTAAACGTGCTCTATGCAAGCCGAGTTTGTGAATCAGTGTCCTCTGTATCCCTGACGTGACGTTAATTCACCGCTTCAGCTGTACCTAAAAGTCGTTTTAGGCTTCAGATTGCCATAAGGACAGGTGAACACCGAACTTCCCGTTGATACCTGTTTAGGCTTTCTGCAGGAATCTGTTATGGTTGCATTCATTTATAGTACAATATTTACAGATTTCGTTAGCAGGCTGTTTCCTGTACCTACACTCAGGTTGGTCGATGTTAAAATGAGATAAGGAACGTATGATCATACAGAATGGACAACATTACGTAGCAGGTGGTATTACTTTTTTGCCAACCCTACACAAGTTGCTTTACCACAGTTGTTTTGGAGGTAAAAGATAGTGTATATACTGCTTGAAAGTACAACCAGTATGGGCATTAAGTTTTAGCACCTCCTCGAGCTGCTCGGATACACTCGCAGTCGCACGCTGAGCCCAAAGGTTTGTTGACAGCATGCTTGTCATTCATCTCTGGTATCAATCGGAGCTAGTTTCAATTTTCTGGCTTATTTAACCGTCCATAAAAATGACGATTCTTCTGAAGACATTTTTTTTCGAAGAGTCATAAACCCCTGTCTCTTAATCCCTTCCCTGTTCTTGGAGTAGAATTTAAAAGGAGCATGTCCTATTGGTACGGTGCTCAAGATTCTCCAGAATCGTGTACGTGCTTTGTGAAATAATAGCGAGAATCCGCTGTTGAAGACTGTGATTTTAAAGTATCCAGATACTATGGTAGGCTCAGACTTCCGCAATCGGATTCTTCTGCCGTTCGCGGATAGTTCCAGGATGATCGTCGTCTCGAACTGGTTGTGTCGTCACCTTGAAACGCTGTAAACGTAAAAAATTAAAGCAAATATGTGAGTAAACAATATCCTTGAAGGCAGAGTGCAACGTGTTGGTAGTTACTGTTATCATAAAAAATATTGATATGTTAAATTAGAGGCTTACAGATAGTTTCGTCTGAGTAGTTCACAGGAAACCATTTTTTTGGAGAACATACTTTCACGGGAATGACGCTTACGTTATGAAGCATCGTATCGTTAACATATGAGACATAAAAGGCCACCACATGCCAGCAAGGTAGGAGCAGTACATAAAATGGCTGCAAGTTCACAAAGCTGAGCGCGCGCCTCACGGCTTCCGCACTTCGCTTCAGGAAAGCTTAGAGCCCTGAGTTATGACGCACCTCAGACCAAGGGTCGGTTAAAAATCAAAGCAAAAGAAAAACACAGAAGAATGCGACATGACATTGGGTGTCAACATTTGCCCCATTTGATTAATTCGCATTTTACAGATGCTTTCAGTTTTCAAGTTACGCTGACTTATAACTGTTTAAATCATTAAGTATTAAAGTGAATTAAAATAAAGTAAATTAAAATAAGTCGTATAATGAATGTTCTATAAATCTTGCGTCAGGTGCTACATAAGCACGACACTCACTTCTTTTATAGATCCTTTTGCCTGAGCAAATTTCCACGCTGCTATTAAAGGAACCATAGCTACAGATGAAAGAGCGAAGGCCCATCCGATTCCTGAAAACAACGTTTGCATAAAAGCAATCTTTTGAGTGTCATGCCTGTAAAATACAGAATCAGATATGATTTAACAACGATGCTTAATTTGAACCCAAGAAACCCCTACAATTCATATGACGTATGATATCGCTAATCAACTTACAGAGACTATTATTCTGCAACCAAAATTAGTTTGTGAGGCTTATGTGTGCTTACGCTGTATATATATATATATATATATATATATATATAATCGCGGTGGATCGACTTCATCAGCTACCTGTTTTACTAACATGTAGTGAAGAACTGTTTATTAAAGAAAAGTAACCAACACCTAAAAATAAACATCGTTTGACAAACATTCAACGCAGATGATGAAATATTAGGCAGTCTGCTAACGTCTGACGGATTTGTTAATTTTTTCATTTGAAATACATGGTAGTACTCTGTATATTGTACATTGTAGAGAAGCATGAAACCAAAATTAACACCAAGTTTTTGTAATTTTTTAAAACAGTTAAATAACAGATTTATATGATAACTACCTTCAGTCCATGGAGGATATATATAGCCGTTATATTCGGTTACACCGGAGTTGAAGATCGCTGATAGAATAACGGTCTAAAAGGTACATCAATATAGCGCAATATCAATAAAATGTTTGAACAGTTGGCTTTTGTCCAATGCTCAATTCGCAGCTTTGATAATCAAGTGGTGTTCTAATTGATTTGTATTTTTAAAATATCTTTCCTCGTTTATATGCCTTTCAGTTTATTAGGTGATGTCTTTAAGAAAAATTCATTTTTTGCTTCAACTATACACCTCTGTTCTGTTCCATTGTAAACCTATTTTTATCTATAGAACCGGCTTGAGAGTGAAAGGAATTTCCATGAATTCGGCATACGGAACACATCATTTAGAAAGAAAACAAGTCTAAAATTGTAAAAACACCTAAATAAGCTTCTCAATTATCTCTGACATGTAAAGTCCAATGTGCCATTTAAGAAAATTATTACAATGGATGCCTCTGTCATTGTAGGCATCCGTAAAGTATCAAAACTAGTTTAGATTAGGATGCCGCTGATTGTGGCCAATTCCCAGAGTCATTTGTACGAACGAATGTGAGCTTCCTAATAGATTATCGAGCAACGGTTGTTGATCTTGATCAGTTTCAACAGCAATTCAGGATTCATCCTGCTATCTCTTGATCCGGTTCTCAAAACCGTTGGCGGGACATGCATTTTTTATTTGTTGAGGTAACATGTTAGCCAGGATCCTCATTTGGTTGGTTCCTTAATCATAGTGAGAACCGCTCTGCTTCAGAATACATACGACGAGAAAGATTGGCGAGACAAACTTCCAGCAACACTTCCAATATAGGCCGGGTCGAAAACCGAGCATCTGATGGATATCATCAGCAAAGCGGTCCAATCCGTACACCCAACAAACTGCGAGAGCTTCAAAGAGGGCCGAGCAGAGGAGGCTGATACCTGCTGCATACGTGTCGAACCACGTGACCATATAACCGCCTCCCTGAGAGCACAAAAGTACAGTTGTTTAAGGTCGAATGGGCGCCAAATAGCAAGATTTCACACTTTCCGAGTTTGTTGTAATATTTCCATAAAGAGATGGTCAATAAATGCAGAAAGTAACTTACTCGCGTAACGTTGACCATCGACATGCTGAACGAGGCACAGAGCACACAGATCGTGAACAGTTCTCTTGGAATCTTATATTTACCAATGCGGAAATTGAACTCGTCCATAAGGCCTGTAATCACAGACTCAAGACCACCCATCTAAGCAAGATGCATACAAGTTAGAAGCTGAAACATAGATGCGTACGTTGTACGATATAGCCACTACAGGTTCGCAATTAACTTGAAACATTTCCACTCACATAACCCGTTGTTGCCAACTGATTAACGAACTTAGATGTTCCAAGGTAGAGATAATTGCCAATAATGTAATATAATAATAGATACATAGACGTAGACGATCGTGGCGGAGAGGGCCGACACTTACGGCGCTGTCGAGTCCTAGTGTGAGCAGCATGACAAAAAAAAGGACCGACCAGAATGGCGCTCCAGGCAACGTAGAAATTGCTTCAGGGTAAACCTGGAACACTAATCCGTGACCTTCCGTCGCCACCTAGCATATATATCAGGAATTATTATGCCATATATAATCGTTAAATTGCATACTGACGGTTACCGTTATAATTGTAATTCAGTACAAATACTATACAAGTTTATAAATTTGTTGTTGTTACCATAAAAGTGGAACAAATCGATTTTGTGAGAAATGTAAAATGATTGATAACGTCGTTATAGTTTCATGCAGTCTGATTCTATTGACAACCAACCTTGTCGACAGGTACGCCCTGCTTTTGAGCCATATATCCGAGATAAACAAAAATCACGAAACCTGAGTAGAAAGACGTTCCGCTATTGACACACGCCGTCATCAGGCAATCTCTGAAAATACGCAGTGTCGAAAACCACTGACTTGCATACTCTTCACTATAGAGTACAGCTCTAAGCGTTTTAGAATTAGACAAATATGGTAAAGAAGTTCTGATTGTGCTATGCGCGTACATATGGAATAGAAGGCGCCTATTCCCGGCACGTAAGTGACAGAAACAGATCAATAAATTTTCGCCCTTATACACGGAACGATTTGAGAGGGACTACATTGGGGCATCCCTTTCTTTGTTTTGTCTGTACGGCAGTAAACATTGAATTAGCTGAGACAGTATTTACGCAGTGCGTCTTGGGCAATGAAAAGACGAAAAATAACATCCAGTGTAACGTATTGGCTTTTAATGGGCATCTTTAATTACCTGTAGCAATTATTATTGAAGGGGTTATACGACGCGTATGTTAGATGAACGCCAAATCCGACACCAACCGAGAAAAACACCTAATTGGGGTTATGAAACAAACAAATAACAGCGTGACAATCAAGGCGCTAAAAAAAAACTTCGTAAAATATTATTATTTATTAACATATCGTAATCATGCTCGATAGGGCAAACTCTAGGAGTCCTATACATAACGCGCGAATTGTTCGATCGAAAAAAATGATTTATCTAACTATAAGCTAGACATTAGTGTAGTGCGTCTACCTATCCCGAAGGCCTATTTTAAGGAAGGAACGGATATGTTGCCCGACGGATCAATGAACTTTCGTCTGTAGGGACGATACTGAATGGCTCTCCGTACATTGTGTGTCGGTATCTACTGGAATTAGGACTGATCGATACGTATGAGACAATGCTCGATGGTCAATGAGAGATGATGTTATTAGTAGCACATTTTAGATCTGCAAGCTTCCAAACGCAAGACTAGATAATGAAGGTACAATTAATGTTATTAACGCCACTTGTATTGAACTTGATGTTGTGTTTCACTGAAAAATTATTGCAAAACCGCAAAAAAATAAACAAACGCATAAGCTAGAAAATATTTACCGAAGATTACATCTTTAAGAAAACAATGTGAAGATTGGTATGGTTTCCCTACTACTCTTTATGTAATTTTATTTATTTTATATTAATTTATGCCATTTATTTTTTTCTTCAATGATTATAGTGCTATTGCTTGAACGCGATATCTCGTTCCAAACATACGCAGCATTTGACGTAGTTCATTGAGTGGTGCCCTGCAGAAATCGTGCAATAGTCACCTGTACAGCAGCGTCGACCCATACGTTAGAGTCGTATAATTTTGAGATATCTGGTCGGAGATAGTAGCGAACTCCCTCGGCTGCGCCGGGTAGAAAAACTCCTCGTATTAAGAGGATAGTCAGGATCACGTATGGAGCCGTTGCGGTAAACCAGACCACCTGTAATCAGCATTACGTGCCATCAGGACTTACAAGTTTATATTTTTGGGGGGTTTACACGAGTTGTAGGATTTATTTCAAAAATTTTGGCTGTAGCACTGGCCTGCCCAGGCTAAGTAAGGACCTACCTTTCCCGACGAGTTAACGCCTTTGCAGAGCGCAAAGTAGAGGATGCAGAACACAAAGAACACACAGCACACAAGTTGCCATTTAGGGAGTCCCAAGTCGTGCATTCCGTTAGATGTGTGCAGCTCAAGAACGCCACGACTGCAACATGGAAAAGTACCGTTTATAGCGAAACTGTTAACTTTTTGCATCATACTTTTGTTGCGATATTGATAGGGCCCTATACGAAAGTGGTTGAAAATAATCCCGATTCAGTGGAGAAGAATACTTTCAAATGATACCTTTCTTCGCAAAATGATATCTATTTGCAGGGGTTGTTGTGCATTAGTAGCTAGGGCAGATATTACTCGCCTTGTACAGTTTCAAAGCCCAGTAGCTTAATAAATATCGAAACGTATTTCGTAGCTGAGTAAATAGATCTATTTGTACCATTTGTAGAAAAGCAATATCTCACTGTGTAGGCCCGTTTATCCTTATAGCGCAGTCCCATTTTCGTCACAGATATTTAAGCATTTACCTACCTACGGTGTTAAAAAAAATATAGCGATGATGATAGCGTTTATGAGAGAAAAGCAAGCCAAGAAGGAGGTATCAGGATATACATATATATATATATATATATATATATATATATATATATATTATACTGTGTTCTGATTTATTAGATTTAACTGCACGGAAGACAAAGCCCTGTACTTTCACAGAGCTCGTTTCAAATAATTTAGACATTTTTCTTAGTAGTAATTCATCTGCGAGTAGTCTAACTCCAAAGATTGTTTTTGGCGAAGCGGATGTCAAGTACACTACCCCTTCTAGACTAAATCCGAAGAATAGGTTGTAGCAAGGAATGATATGCGTATGTACGGACACGTGTGGTAAGAGCTTGTTGAAGTGGAATGGTTTATTGCATACTAACTATGGTATGCATTTTCGTTTCGTATATTCTCGGTTCACCTACTTAAAGAATTCAAGAGCTGCCGATGTTCTATTGGCAGGAGCAATTCCGGATTCCGTGTCACCCGCGTAACAGGTGTGCGTATTCCAGGGGTTGCCGCAAGTCGACCATGGTAATTGTGATGTAAACGACGACAGAACGAAGAAAATTGCCCACCCAATAATCACATTATAATAGAACGATACATACCACGAAATCAACACTGCACAGTAGCCCACGCCTGCAAAGAAGGGTTACATTAAAACTTCTCGCCGCAGACGAATGAGCTTTGCCTTTCTGCAAATGCTCTAATCTTTTTCAATGACTAATAATTGAAATTTTTGCTCTATGTAAACGAGTATAAGCTTCAAATGATTCACGTATGATTTTACCCTTAAATAAAGGACACATGTTCCACACGCTGATCGGCCCCGACCGGTTGTACTGCCCCACGACCAGCTCCATATAGAAGAGTGGTAAAGCGCCGAAGATCAACATAAGCGTATATGGGATTAAAAATACGCCTGAAATGGAAAGCATGCTCAGTGATATGTTGCGCTATTTCTTTCAGTAGAACTTATGTGAACTGGCATATTACCGTACTAACGGTGAGTTAATATATTAACTAGCCGTGGATCTAAGTATCCTGAACCGATTTTTGCCGCATCAGGGAAAACTCACCTCCGCCGTTTCGATAGCAAAGATAAGGAAAACGCCAGACGTTAGCGAGGTCGACGGCAAATCCGATAATTGAAAGTAAAAAATCTGCCTTCGATTGCCACTGCGGTCGTTCATCGGCCCTGTCCCCTGCGTCGGAGCAACTTGAAGTCTAGTGGTACACAAAGCACAAATCAAAGACAATTCATATTATAGATAACCTCACCGTAGCCGTGTAGATAGAAAAATAACCAATAACCTTATCTCTAGAAGGCTCAAAATTTTTTCTGCTCGTACATGTCCTTACACGTTTCGAACTTGGACTTCAAATCCCCGTCGGTTCTGTAATACGGGCACTGAAGCCTAGTACCGTTACTTGTGCGATCGAAAAACGACGATTCGGATCGAATTGCAAAACGATTTCCTCACAGACCAACCACTGGTCGAAACCTTCAACGAAGAAAATTCTGTCGAGACAAAAAATTACCTGTCGGCTGACAGAAGTAGAAAGGAAATGCGGATCTCCTTTGATACTTTTTCTATAGGCCCACAAAGGGAGATCCAAACTAATGGACCGAAACGTGGCATGGCCTATGTTCTACTTTTTGGCTAGTCATCTATAGGGCGATACAGCTGTTTCGACAGGGAAAATATTCGTTCGTCCTCTTAAAGAGGTAGACAATGAAGTCTGTAACACTCTCGTTCCGTACAAGCAATTCTTCATGGACATAAACAATATTCTAGCTTTATACGTACGTTTAATGTATTTACTCAGTGATCAGTCAAGTGGTCTCTCATTGGCTACTACGTTGACGTGACTACGGTGAGAAGCCTCCAAAGGTGCCGAGCACGCAATGAAAGTTCCAGTATTTAGTTATTATAAAAAGTTGACAGCATCATTTTTAACTGCCTTCTTTAGAAGGGAAGTATCCAATGCCATTTTGCCGATTTGGCTGCTCTTAAACACTGCACGCTTCAGCGCAGTGAAAAATCTTTCCGAAATCGACCTAATTCCTATATAGAATTTCATTCTACTGCAGATTAATGAAATGGATTTTGTAGGACGTATGGTCAAATATGAAAGAAACTATTGTTTACACTTAAGCACGTACGTACGTCTTTGGACGGTTTGCGCAGGACATTTGCGCTATCGGGCAGAACATCTGACGTATTGATAGCTTTGCTATGGTGCTTATCCTTCAGATGTTTCTTGTCAGAGATCTCTTGTCCTGTGACTGTGCCACTATCAGGCCGGACGCTCAACACCACTTCCGTATGACTTCCACTACAACTCAATGGTTCAAGTGCTGTTGTATCTAAAATTAATGACAATTAATTTATTCATAGATACACTCAGTACGCGTGACCTACACGCGTAAAATCAATGTCTCATATATAATATTTGTTTTTATGACCTAGCAGTACGAAATATTGGCCCTACTAACAGACACTGAGAATAGGCTCTGGAGGCCTCAAGTGACATGTTCTTATAAACGATTAGAGCTAGGGTCCTTTTAGTCTACAGTGTGGCTATTTAATACAGTGGGTGCGCTCATGAAACATCTTCATAGTTACCTGATTTCGTTTGTATACAGCTTCCAGACCTGCTACTCCAACAACGCTGATAGTGGAACTTCAAATACAGTCAAACTACATTGTCATGGTATATGTTGGATATGACGCAAATTTTCGGTTCAGACCGGTATTAATAACAATATTCCAAATATCATTGTAACTATCAGTAGACGGATGGAACTATTTTGCATCGCCATTCGAGCGAGCAAAGGTTCTGTCCAGATCGGCTTACCACATGAGATCGGCGTACTGCTGTATGAGCAATATCCGTCGTCTTTGTTCCATAATCGGCGCAGCTTCTTTTTGGCCGAGTTCCCTGTAAAAAGAAATCAATTGCGCTAGCCCTATTAGAGAAATGCGTCAATCAGTTTGTTACCGTTTTTTCACGAATTCCGATCGCCGAAAATCAGCTCGAAGTGATAGGAAAAGGACTTTCAGAGCCGAAAAGTCACGAAGCAACATAACAATGTGTAACTGGCCTTTTGCATAAGGCTGCCGTATTCGAGCCAGCCACATGGCAGTAGCGTTGCACTCATAGCCTAAAAAATTGTCCTAAACCGCAAAAGTAAAAGATAGGCTATGTGGGGATCGACGACCGGTTACCGTCGAGTTAAACGTCCATGCATATGTGCAACCCATTAGGTGAAAGAGAAATCATATAGAGTTGTATGGGATACTGTGAATTCTGTCACCGAAGGTCAAACGCTCCGCATGAATGTGGAACTTGATAAACGACTGTTCTATACGGTCTGGTCAATTGAGATATGTAAATGAAAAGCCACAGATGAGGCGAACTTTCAAAATCCGAGGGCAGATATGAGTCGAATGCTTCAGTGGTAATACATGACCAATCAAATACGGTTCAACAGAAATATGGTATTACGGCTGTATCGTACCCAAATGGTATGGCGGTTACGTTTTGAATGAGCCAGTCCTATTTACAAACCACCTTGCCAACACTATTTCATTATCGAACAGCTTATCTAATGTAAATGAATGATGTTGTTTTTGATGACCTCATTGTACCCCACCAACTAAACCATCTTCCCGTTGAAGGAGAAGTAATTTTGATAATTTCATGTAACATGTAAACATTAGGGCAAATGAGGAACAAAACGTGCATACCGTATTTTTTTAATGAGAAACCTAAGAAAAAATCCCCAAGTAAAATATATTCCTAGCTGGTACAGTTCTAAAATGATCGATTTAGATCTTGTAAAAATGCTTGGTTATTTTGAGATTAGTGCTTAACAGATTTCAAAGATGTAGTAACTTGAACACGCCTTGACAAAACGACTCAAGAAAAGATGTTCCAGCTTAGCCACCCGAGGCCACAGTGATTTGGTTAACCCTTCTTTTGTTTGGCGTATTATGTATACAAAAAATACTCGGTACTGAAGATTGATTTCTGAATTTTGGAAGAGTTGGTGCCAAAAATAATAAAAAGAATATATGTCTACTTGAGCAACAGTGAATTTTAAGGAAATCATCCTTCTAGATATCTTAGCTAAACGAACACAATGCGAGATGGAGGCTTTTAGACCCTGTTTATAGGCCACGCCACTTATAATTACGATTAACACCTGCATAATCAAAATAGGCCAAGGTCTGTCTCAGCTTTCCTTGTATTGGTCTCCTCGGTAGGAACAAAAGTTCCGGTAGTTGATCGACGAAAAGCAACGAATAATTAGTAATAAGAGCCGCTTTTCTGACTCTTTGGGAGTTGTACGTTGATCGATCTTCTTAAGAATGCGTGTACATGTATAGCTTATAGGTGACTATAAGCTCGAGCTGAAAAAACATTTACATTTTTGTCAGATAAACAACAGGACCTAACTGTCCTCTTCAGCAAATCGTAGAACTTTAATAGGTGCACCTAGTTGAAGAAGATGAACCGTGTCAGAAAGCTTAGCTTTCTAGTGACGCAAGGTATCCCAGAATGATCCCAGCTACATCCTTACGATACCCCAGCGACAACCTAGTCAAAAAATTAGGAAAACTCGTTTTGAACATTCTCCATTTCCGAGTGCCCTACACTCGGAGGCATCTATCAAATGATCCTGTGTTTTTACCATTCATTCTCATTTAACGTTCACTCGGATTAGTTGTGAGGAAAAAGGATGATTCTTAACAAGAAACCACGAATTGCTGGTATGGCATGTTTATTAAAATGTGAGCGGCCTTTTCAGAATGAGAATCTCATAGTTCGAAATTTATGGTCGTGTTTATCAGCTCGTCAAACATATCGGAATGAGTCACGGTGTCGTCGATTTTTGAACCCGTAATTACTCCAGTATCAAATTAGTCATTTGTACACATTTTTGGGATCATATTTAGACTCTTCGTATCATTAGGTAAACCAGATTCAGCGAGCCGTTTAACTTAGTCGATGCAGCGCGTCTGCTTTTGGCCTTTCAAGGTTCATGCTACAATTAGGCCTTTTATCGATAAACTGCACTATTAAGGTTTGATAAGCTTACTGGCTCTTACCTGCACGCGTCGATGGTGGAGTGTCGACTTCCGTTTCACTCGAATCTTCGGCCACGTTTATGCCGCTGCTATTTTTCATCTGAAACAAAAGCTCACCGAAGAAAAAATGATATGAGCAACTAGAAATTATCGTCAAGCATGTAGTAAAAGAACTATTTTTATTTAGTTTTGTTTAATTAAAATATTGTTGTTTGTGCTGCTGCTGTGTGTTTAACTTCAGATCCGAATAATTGCCGCTCTGTGAGATTGTATATACGGGTATACAGGGTGGGGCACCTAAACCCCAACTCTTCTTGTGAGTTGTTTCTGAAATTATGTCTAAAAGATTTTCAAGCTCCTTAAATTCTATTGAGGACCTTCCGGTTCGCGTCCGAGAAATACCCTTCCTCGGTCTTCACAAAACCGCATGAAAACTGGCAATAACGTGGATTTCGGGCATAAAAAGAAGTTAAAAATCAGAATGAGGGTTCATCCTGGGCGAACACATTGAATAATAGCTTACCTTCGTTCGAGTTCTCTGCATTGAATGAAGCACTTTTTTTTAATACTAAAATGCTAATAATGCATGGCAATTACGACAAACAGCTTATTAAAGTTTGTCAACTTGAGTGCTCCGCCTTGAGTTTTTTTTACTTACGCAGGGTACGGCTTATCCCGACAAACAGGAGGCGATTCTAAGAAATTCTTTATAAGGTATTATTATGTGTCTTATCATAAATAATCATATGGGGAAATAAATGTTCATTGCAAATGCTTTTAGAAGGACAGCAAAAGCACCATAAATGGCGGGAACAACCGATAAACAATTTAAACCCACGCTAAAAACGGTACTAAACGTATATTTTTTTAGCTCTACGACAGGCCTCGATTCAGCTGTTCTAGCATTGTGTGAAGGATCTTTCGGGACAGAAAACTCAACACTTTTTCTCTGTACTTTTAAGAGTATTCGAGAACAATTTGGGGGGAACCGAGCGAAATCTGGGGTTTCTACTACTAGATCAAAGTGTATTTACTTCCAGTACGCTAAAAACAGCACTCCAAGATAACTCCAACATAATCGTTTCGAACCTTGCTAATAACCCGCAAGCAGGTAACAACAAACCAGTTATCCCGACTGGATCGCGATAAACTGCTGTCTACCGCGGTAAAAAACCCCGTTCCTAAGAGGACAATTCGTTTGGCTTACCAATTCTGCAAAATGCTACTTTTTGCTAATGATCTGCTTGGAATACTGGTTTGGTCCACTTTTTAGAAGCAGTTTAGTGAAGCTGTCGTAAGTGCGAGGAACAAACAAATTCGAGGCCTCGGCGACGTTTTCAAATTTCAACGTGAATATGAAGGAAGTGCCCTTGTGGTAACAATTACTGTGCCTGCTTGAGCTAAGCGAGAATCAACAGGCCTACCAAGAGGCCTATGTGTCGATGCAATGCAGTTGTAACATTCCTCACGATTAAAACAAAGGCAACAAAATAAAACTCTATTCGTATGGCCCTGTTAGATCTTAACTCATAATAATATTACAAGTTAGTGTTGAGGAAGTTGATAACGTTATAATACTTCAACTGGAAGTGCGCAAGGGACAAAAGGGACATCTCACGCAAAAGTATATGCTTGTGCGCTTAGCTAATATTACCTAAGGTAAGGCTGGGGCATTTCTAAAGAAAGCTGCTCGAAGCTCAACGGCTGGTTTAGGCGTTGGAACTACGAGCGTATTTACTCTCGCGATACTGAAAATCAGGTAAATGAGATTAATTGAAAGATATACCGCTGTTATTCATTCAGACGGTAATCCACACATTTAGGGCGCTTAGTAACTTTAAGGCCTAAATCCATAGCTCAAAAGCGCAACGTTAGGCACGCTTTAAATTCCGTTACTCAAGTAACTGGTGGAAAAACAAATTAAATTCAACGTAACAACTGGCGATGGACCTTGCTCGAATGCATTATCGAGTTATTTTTCATTGAAGTTTAATTTTTCGAATTGTTCCTGGCTAGTGGAACTCGGCAGGTCGAATATATCCGCGCGTATATAGCAGAATAATATTCGGCAGATGAGCAGCTGCCCTTTTGACTGGGGGAGAGGGGAGAGAACGGGCGTAATACCGAAGGCTTCATTCAACTTTCTTTATCTTCCTCGACCTATTTGCCCCATGTATATGCCGTCATTGTGATATCCGTTCGTCGTCTTTTCCATTGTACATTGTGCTTTTCGATTTGATTTCTCGCTGTGCATTTCGGATACTTACACAGCTTTCAAAGTTGGTACGCTCCACTCGATCGCGAGACTGATGTTAGCCTAAACGTTTAATTACAACTGGCCGCTTTATTATCTGTTATTTGATCGATAAAAAATGAAAAACACATGTATTTTTTTTTTATCTGGCGCAGGTAGGCTTGTGCGCATCTGCTATGAAGATGCAATAGAACACTGAAGATGATTCGCTTGACGCCCAAGGTGAAAGGGTCGCTTAGCGACGAAGAGGCCTACTTTTCAAACCTACAGCCTACTTTTAAACCTATCAGTATTTCGAAATATAATATGAGTGCCACTCAATTGTAAATTCAACTCTTTAATAGTGTTACCATCTCTATGTGATAATGAATTATTAGGAGATTGTCGCAAAGGACAATGCCGATTTAAAGCAAGAATGTTTCTAATATGTGCAGGCACGATATTGGGGATTTGCGACTCAAACTAGCAAAGATGGCGTTAGCTCATTGTTGCGATAATCCGGTCTTTCGAGAAACCATATGACAGAGCCTGTACATTGGATGTCAGCAGACAGGGTGTTGGCCACTGATTTCTATTGGCCTTTCCTCTATCTTATCTAAAACTATATAAAAGGCTATTTATTAGATATATATTTTCGTCTAATGTTTCACGGTTAACGGTACAAATGTTTGTATAGAGACATTCGACCCCGTTCAACATAAAGATTAACATAGTAAATTAATTTTTGCCTACTTTTACGCACCTAAGGCATTTTTGTTTTAGCCTACACAAAGTAATATGCTGTATCTCAAAATCGAGATACTCATCATATGTTTTTGAATCTAGATTTTGCATAAATAGACTTCTAATATCTTCACTAGGTAGGAGTCTAGCTGGTGAAACAACAGAAGAACTTAAAATCCAACGGATCTAATAAAATATGAAACCTTTTTTACGATAACAACTTTAAATATTAAAAAAAAAAAAAATATATATATATATATATATATAAACAAGTACTAATTAATAATCGTAGACATTCAATCAGCGCATAGCTGGTCCGTCTAAACTAACAGGTTAAGTTAGGTCTGTTAGGCTGGGTTAGCGAATTGACACTGCGTTCTGGACGTGTTTGTGTTTACGCCATAAAGACGTCGTAACACATAAAGAAATACTAGAAATATCCTCGAAACTTCAGAAATCAGTAAATAAATTGTCTTCACATACAATTCGGCGAAGTCTGCTGTCGTACGCACTAAAAAGGCAAAGCACGTGCCTTGCATGCATGGAACAGATCGCTGACCTTAAAACCCCGTCAGATTGCCTATTTGTTCAACTACTAACATTTAAATAGGACTCGAAGTAGGAGCACTTGGGAATAAAGGGATGTTTTCATTAAACTGATCATCGAGTACATGATGACTTTGTCAAGGTCGTTTGTAACCTCTTAAGTAAGTCTACTCTCCCGTAAGCCTACTTAGGAAGAAAAGTTTTTAGAAATAAATGAATACGTCAGCGCGGTACACGAACTACGACACCATCTGTACGTGCGTAGGTACGTACGCGATTCAAGCCGTAAACTTGGCTATCGTAATGTTCCGTAAAAGTCCGATAATGTTTTGACGTGGTGCAGAAGCCAAGTGACTTAAGCATTTCGACAGTCGACAATTACCCTGAATAAGTTTTCCACAAGGCGCTTGATCTATTTTTGAAACCACTATATTCAAAATTGCTCATTTAGATATTTCCGTTTATATGTATACAACCGTTAATTAAATGTGTGATTCGGGAACCGTGCTTTGATAAACCTCAGAAACAGGCACTGTAGCTCCTCTCTGAAGAGCAATCTGGGTCCCTACGCCCACTTACAGTCAGTAAGTTCTGTCTCTGCATGCAGTAATCCGATCGTACTGAGAAGCCACTGTTCACGCACGCGTACTCAGTGTGAAATACAGCATTGATTAAAGACAAAAAAAAATTCGTGCGACTTACCGCTTCTAAATGTAAAATCGACCGCGATGAAGTTGTTACTGACGATGTTCTATACTTACAGACATGTAAAAACAGTTAAGGAATTAGCTACTGAACGAGATGTTTTTCATTGTTATCTCTATGGCCACTAGAAACACACTGAATATACAAACAAAGTAAGTCGCGATATAAGTTCGAACTTCTCTTGAGTAAATGCGTGCTCAACGTCACTTCTTGTGGCCTTTCGCTATGCAGCAGACAAGCAATATTGTATAATGATTCTGGTAATCATATTCAATCGATCCTCCTACAATAAACTCGTCAGTAGTTGGTAGAGGAATGTGGGTTTGTCTGTAGTAATGCAATAGTTTGGCGGGATCACTATAAAATCCACAACCCGAACGTTTACTTTGACTTCGGATCGTGTTGTTTCTTATCGCCTGACATGTAGAAGATCTTTTCTGTCTGAACACATTTTTCCGACGTCTCTGCAGGTAACGAATCACTGTTCGCTAAAGTAACGAGAAAGCTACATTTCGTCTAATAAATCAAGTATTATAAATAAAATAAGTATGACTCAATTTACGTAGGACTTGAATAATCAGCTCCCCGTTCCCCGAATCTGCCTTCTTTTTTATCCGCATACGACGTATTTCGTCTATTCTCTTTATTAGTTCCTTTGGTTTTCTTCTCTGTTGTTACAAATGTTGTCTGATCAAGTGTGGGTATAACCGTGATAATTAAAGTAGCTTGCATCACTTATTTTACTACTGTATATTAAATCATAATCGTATTTATTTTGCCAGTCTACTAAATAAGATGTTATAATATAACGTTCAGCCTGCGAGAGGTCGTGAAAAAGATTCGGTACTATACAGCTCGTGCTCTTCAATCCGCATCGCGTGAAGTGTCGCAGCAGGTTAGAGATGAAAAGGATCAGTTCCGTCTAACGGCACAGACCGGACGTGTACATTTTGTGTACATACCAAGCGATGTACGCATAAAAATCAATGGATAAAGCATTTTTTAACCTAGTTTCACTTCCGTAGAGGGGTCTTTTCCTGTTCTTTTCAGACATAATTGAATGAAGGTCAACAGAACTTACAGTACGGTACGGGACCCTCATCCAAACGACTCGGAACAGCGAAAAAGCAGCAGCAACTGAACGGAGCTGCAGGCATACAGGTGAAGGGTGAGAATGCGAGAAGCGACGGACTTTTTCCTGATCGCCTTCGTCTTCTTCTTTGACAGCAGACATATACCCTTTAAGCCCTACCACATCGTTCCGTCCTACTGCCCCCTGTCCTCCGCCCCTTCATCCGACATCCCTCCGAAGCTATGCCCTGTTCCAAACAACTCGTTTTACTAACCCGCTTGTCCATGACCCCATCCCTGATAGGTGGTTTGAAGGGGCGAAAAACCCCAGCTCAGCGAAGTAGACAATCCACTCTCTATCCAATCCACCACTGCGGGCCACCGTCACACCACCCCCAAATCCTGACTTCCAGATGTTATGTGTTTAACTGAGAGGCGCTCCGCGGACATTCTCATGCTAGATTGTTGTCCCTAAAATATGAGTCTGACTCGAGCACGGTGAGGAATGGGTCATGTAAAGAATGGGCACCGGAAAGAAAACGCGCAAGTTCTTTTCACCAGCGGCAGCACTCCGGCGGCAGCAGCATCACTGCGGCGCTCTTCTGCACTCCCAGTTACCCTACCTCTGCATACCCGGTCTAGTTCCTGCAAGGCATCTCTGAACATCCACTTTCTTCACCATGAAGAAGCGACGTCAGACAGGAAAGAGTATGTGTCGCGTTGGTAGAATGAGGCAGGACAACGAACTGCCGTGGCTCGCGGATCCGCCATGCCTTTGGCAGGTCGCAGCCACCATCGCGTCGGCAGTAGCAGGACGAACGGGCAAGCACCACTACTGGGCAGCAGCTGCAGCATCTGCATTAGTACAATACGGCGTCACCGTACGGTAGCGACGCTCTACACAGTCTTCGTCGGTAGATGAAACTGCTGTTCCGGTTGCTGCGAGGGTCGCGAAGAGCGAAAGAGCGACGTGAAGCGTGTAAGGCCGCCACTAACGAAGTGGACCAGGAAGACGACGGCGACGGCGACAATGATGAAAAGGGAGGACAAGATGGGCGGTGATGGTGTGTGCCCCGGCAGCTTTTGGGGATGAGGGCAGTAAGGGAACGAGACGTGAAGCAGCCGGGGGGAGGGGGTGACAAATATGAATAGAAGAATAAAGCTTACTTTGGAATTCGTTTATTAAATTCTCGTCTTTCTTTCGCCGGCCCGGACTACCGGCTTAACTTCATCGCTTGGGTCACCTTCTCGTCGCCTGAGTCCAGTTGCTTGGTTGCAGGACAACGGTGGCAGCACCGCCCTCTGTGGAAGTCAGCAGGCAGTGCTTCTGTTTAGGAGGCTGCCAGGTTGGAGGTTAGCCACGCTGAAGATGGACTCGGCTAGACGACATATACGGGGTAGTGACGATGTGTGTGCTGCCACTTCTGCCTAGGATGCAGTGAAAACGCTAGGCAGCCTTTCTAGCGCTACTGCTCGTTTCCCCCATTGGACAGCGCATTTGAACTACGTATGATGATTATACGTACATGTACATGTACTATGACGATAAGCCCTGATGCGATTTCAAGGTTAGAACGACCTTTCGAAGTCGCCACGCTGAGCCCCTATATAAATAATAGATTCCCCAAATGGGAGAGCAAATGGTGGTGCTGGTCCTAAGTAAAAGAACACATGATAACCGCTGCAGCGGCAGCGGAACAGGTTCAGGCGTTATTGCAAACCATGGTAGTAGCGATCGCCTTCAAAGACGACAGAACCTAAATGCCATAAAAGACCATCGCAGGACAGCGCTCTTCAGTTCAGCTAACGATATGCATATTTAGTATTACATTCATTACAAAGGACTGTTCTGCATGTTGATTATTATCTGCCACATAAAAGAGAAAAAGGTAAGGATGTGATTTGCACATTGATCACGATTTTCAATGACGGCGTTCATCGAGCGAAGTAAATGAGGTTTCATGGTTAACAGCTAAACATTCTGAAGGTCATCGTTTTAAGGTGCCATTGAGTCATATCAATGCAAACCTTTGAACTGTACAAAAAAAAAGTTCAACTCTTGAATTGCTCCGGAAATTAATCCAATTCAATTCCTATTGTCTATTTCTGCACTTCATATTTTGAAATATATATAGATAGTTCTCGCTAATATAGGGCCCTTTCCCCTATGGATGAAGCATTCTTTCACGTACTGTTGTTCGTTAAACGGCCTAATGAATTTGAATAAACGATTTTTTAGAAAATGAGAAGGAGCTACGAGGGTGCTCCATGGCAGTGTTTTTCCAACCGATAAACTTTTAGTGTTTAGATCTTTCGTTTTTTTGAAAATTTCACACATATATGTAGAAAGCAAAAGAGCTTTATCACGCTATTTGAATCCCACCACCCAACGAACGCGGATTTCGTGCAAAAAAAATTCAAGATCAGTGGAAATACTCACAAAGTTTCTTTGTCATCATACTTAAGCGCTGCCCTGAGAAGTAGCAAACGGTTCGGGTGAAGACGTTTGGCTTATATCCATCCGGGCTGTTAGAGAGGCATTTTGTGAGCTCAGACGTTTATCTGAGAGGCTTGAAATCTTCACAAGACATTGCGTTTTACTGTTCAGGAAAGTAATTATTTATTCAGACATAAACATCACAAGCTATGTACATCTGGAATTTCCATGAACAGTTCAGTCTTTATAGATCGACTACATCGTTCAAACATAAACAAAGAAATATACCCTTGCTATCGTTTAAATTTTGGACTATCAGACGCGCCATGTGTTTCGTAAAATACATTCGCATCTTATATGAGTTACAAGGGAGTGACAGGTTTGCACATAAGTATATGTATTAGCTTTAAGCCAGAACACTCGTCCTATACTTTAACCTGTTTCTTAATAATTGTCTTCGTAGACCAGCCATTCATTAGTCGTGTAGTTATCTTGTTATTTGGGATCATTGTTGTGCTTTCTACGGCGGGCGGAGGGGTGTAGAATTTTCTGACTATCTGAGGGGGGTCGTCGTTTATCCTTCTAACAACCTCATGCAAACAGGTTAAACCGGCCAACTACACATGAATTACATTTATTTACTCTTAAGTCAGTTGATAAGTACAAGATTTAGCGACGAATAAAGTATAATCCAACCGTAGTCATCCCGTAACTGCAAGATGCGCTAGTAGAAGGAAGGTGGGACAGAAGTTTCTTTCGTTTTCCAAGATAGGCCAGAACTCAGGCCCGTTTAGGCGAGAATAGGTCAGCTTTACTTAAATCAAGCATTTATACAAGAAATGATCGTCATTACGCATAAAAAAGACGTGTTACATATCCATATTATTGTATCGTCCGTATTATGATTGGAAACTGATAATATGCAGTTCGACCGCCATGGTGACCGTTTTCAAGTTACCTGCGTCCACGATGTAATGGACGCAAGTAACTTGAAAAATTGCGAAGCCCCTAGCCAACCTCACGCATCACATTTCATGAATTTCGCGTTTAATTCGCTATAGGTGTAGTTAAATCCTGATTCGCATCGTGCGGCTCGTGCTTGTTCAATCTTAAATGCGACGTCACAAAGATAACCGTAACTTACAAGCTCCCTAATAAGCGGATGATGCAGACTCTGACAGTTCTTTACCTACCGTTAGACCTGTCTCTAAGCGTTTGGCTTCAAAAGGCTTCCGAAGAAATAAGAGCGTCTCGCGAGTGTTTTTATATTTTGGCTCTATTTGATTGGTGAAATATTCCTGAAAAGCGTTCTATCTCTTAATAAAAGAGTAGAGAATCCTTTCAGTTGCTTTTGATTCATAAGGTGGTGGAGTAATTAGTAGCGCCAAATCAGATCTAGTTTTGTTAGTTTGACCTTTGATAGCTTAGTTATATTTAATTTATTGTGTAAATATTAACAGCGTCGGCAGAATAAAATCACAACAAAAATAATGTTTATAGTATTTAGATTACCAACGGTTTCTTTTGGATTTTTTACAGGTCTATTTCGATTTCCGCTGAAATTATGGTATAACTGTGTTTATGGCGTTTGTATTATACGGAATGACGCTAGCGACATCCATAGCGCTGCCATGATGTTTGGGAAACGGTCTCGTAACCTAACCTAACCTAACAATTATATCGGTATGCCCCTAATTGGACTGCGTCCTATATTGGCGCCATGGTGTTACGCCAGTATGTTTACGTGAACCATATTAGCTTGTCACTGTCGTTTCTAAAGATAGTTCTTAACATAAAATGGACTCGAGATATTTACTCTAATCCGTAGATTGCTCTTTTCCATGCAAAACTATTTTGATAGCAATGTGTCCGATAAGACCGGTCTGTTATTCTCTCTCTTTTTTCGAGCATCGAACGGCTCCGCCTTTACGAACACATTTGTCGAGAGCGTCATTTAATTAATACAAATACGAGCTTCTCTGTATGCCAGTGTCTTGTCAGATCAACTCGTTGTTGCTCAGAGCATAATATTATCCAGGGCATATGTAAAGACTCGTTCCTGGTCCTAATGAGATGAACTGAGACGACGTCGGTGTTAAGGTGCCGTCGATGCGATAAGGATCTGGGATCGAGGAAGTCAGTGGACCGCAATTCCGAGCCGGTACTGTGAGAGGCGTTGTACCCCTGCTGCTATCTGCTGTTTAGGGCAGGACACTCACTAGTGAAAATAGAGCGCGAGAGGCATCTATTACCATGGAAGTGCACGGCATTTTTGATTGTGTTAAGTACTATGGCCGAAGTTAGCGAAGAATGCGTAAAGTTTCAGGGAAAGTTATGATTGAAGTAGTTGTAAATATTGTTGTTTGTATGAGCTGCTCTGCAGTCAGAGGAGAGAACCATGCGCTCATCATGTACTTCACTTAAACTGGATGGATCCCAGATACCCCAGGAGAGCTTCAGACAGATTTATAGATTTCGCACGCTTACTTAACAAAACAGTTGCACTCAAAGTTTCAAATAGTACTCGATAGTTTATTATTAGAAGCTAGCCAACATGGAGTGGTTACTGTTCAGCGGCTATTAGGGTTGATATGTTGTGCCCAATGCGTCTGTGCTCCTATCTGTGTCTGATACATAATATAGTTCAACCTTCATCTCCAAGTGGGAATTGCCAGAGTCTCGTGTATGGCTTGAGCGAAACCATTCCTTCGGCCCGTGATAGCTTCCTTAAGTACGTCTGACAAGCCTTTATATAACAGAGCTTGAGATTGCGGTGTTTCCTACCACACATAGGTAACACTTGTACATTTGTGTAGATATCAGAGCGAAGCATATGTTTTTGCCCGATGTTTATTTAAAGTTTATGTCCCATTATCCATGCGTGTTTTAGTCTCGGCGGTTTGTTTGTATTACAATTTCGATATTAGCCCTCTTACTTACTCTGTTCATTCGTGATTCGATATCGGAGATCGCTTCATAGCCTAGCTACGGAAGTTTTATCAATATCTTTACAAAAACAGCTCTGACCTTTGAGTTGCATACTGTAATGTATACCTATAGTAGAGAAGTTTTGAAGAGGTTACAAAGGATCTGGGGCTTACGCATAGTATAATAGCAATGGTCTTAAGTAGCTCAATTGCCAATGCTATATGTCGTATTTTCATACGATTCGGGGCTTAACCGCGAACGAAATGATATATAAATTCCTCTACAGAGTAAATAGAAGTCTAGTCAGCTGACATTGTATTATAGACAGGAGGTAGAATCTGTTCTTTGTGCCTAGTCTCAAAGGCTTGTTTCGGTTACATAACGGCAATTGGGGTTCTGTGCAATGGACCATGTTCAACTTTATTCCCATTGTTCTGGAATTTTTTTGGAACGATCTGTATTACGTTACAGCTGTAGCTTTATGTGGTCACACGCCATTTCGTGAAATATCTATGGCATGGTGCTCGACGCGTCAGTAAAAGCGCGCCTAGTACCTCCTGCTTAAACAAGTGCAACAGGAAAACATACCTAAAGTTTTTTTTTCTTTTTTTTTTTACCAATTTTCGTTGAGTTACAGCCATTTTGAAGGATTCTCGTTATAATCATACGACTAGTTATCAATGGCATCTAGAATTTTAACTTGAAAAGAAAGGTTAGATTCTGAAAACTTGATCTTGACTTGTATCAATACCTGCTTGCAGCGTTTGTGCGTACAATGCACAAGACTGTGTACAAGGACACATTTAAATAGCTTGCTTGTCCTAGTGCACTAGGAAAAAAATAGAGTCTATCTAGAACTACACATGTCTACGACCACAATGTCTTCGCCGGGGGGTAGAGAACGTTTCCTAAGTGAAAGAGGGTCAGCTTGATCAGACCGTCCAAGTTGGAAAATCGACAATCTATGCGATTGCGGGCCATTATGCGGTAATCGCAAAATAAAAAAAAAAACATTTGTGTATGCCAGAGTGGAGGTCTGCAATAAAATTTATATGGAAAAGGCTGAAATTAGTAAGAAAAAAAACTTAAAGAAACCATGTTTCCTGGACGACATGATCTACCGCCTATAGAGTAATCCATATAGGCTGTAACGGTTAGCAGGAAAACAAACAACATAGCCCCTTCACAGGAAGCGTTGTTTTACCAATATATTTCTAGTTTAAGTTAAACTAGAACTAAGTAGTAGCAAGTTACTGCTCCGTAATTTATCACGTTTGTCGAATCCTTCGAAACTCAGTCCTAGTTGAATGATTACACACATATGAAATCCCATATGAAATTCACTAATTGGAATATTCTCTGGACACTCGTATTTGATCTAAAACATACAACAAGCTGAGTCTTGTCCATACTGTAGGAACATATTGAAGCAGAGGCCATCATTTTTCTGCCACTTTCAATGGATGTATTTATGGGAAACAGAATGGTTTGATACGCAACGTGTCTCAAACAATGTGTTACAACTTAATAATATCTTTCATTATCTATAAATATGCACAACTATTTCGTAAACAAATCTACATAAAATGTATAACCCCTTCCTTTATCACAAGTATTGATAACGGGGGGGCTATTGATTC
Source organism: Varroa jacobsoni (assembly GCF_002532875.2). Taxonomy (NCBI): domain Eukaryota; kingdom Metazoa; phylum Arthropoda; class Arachnida; order Mesostigmata; family Varroidae; genus Varroa; species Varroa jacobsoni. The sequence goes on from NW_019214759.1 coordinate 46,198, forward strand.
ACAAACTTCAACAAACATTTAATTTGACTTTTTTGCATAATTATGGCTTTCGATGTTGCCGGTTTTTTGGCGTAGACATTTTCTTTAAGGTATCGCCATAAGGTACATACCTCTTTGTTTGGACTTGTTTATTTGAAAGATTGTACGAACGCTCCATTCTACTAAAGATTCAATTCGCCGTCTTCACTAAAGGTTTTCGTTAACTTCCTCATTCGTCCACTTCTAACTGAATGCAGATTTTCGCAATTAATTCAAAGAATTACTGTTAATGAGCAACAGAGTTACAGTTGTCTATGTAAGTTCGATTATGCCGATTTGTATATAACTTCATTGCCCCTAATAAAGTACTCTGGAAACTGTGCGTATCCTTTCAATTTCTGCGAGTACCGTTCACGAAATGGTTTTCTTATCATCTGAACTGATAGAGTTGAAAGGTACATTTTGCTTATTGACGACGCTGTGAAACACGATAGACATGGACTGTATTGTTGATGCTCGTGAATTAATTATTTTGCCATAGTTTTCGTTTTTTACGTTACGCCATAAAGTTCGTTTTTACGGAACGTTGTCTATAAATATCCTGAACTGTGTTATCCATTTCAATTGATCCGACTCGAACTAGATCTGCTCCTTTCGATATTTTTTGCCACATTTTCAATGACATTTTAAAGTATTTTCTTTACTAATCTCAATCGGCTCATCATTTTCTTACGTCCTACAATTAGAACCAATTACATCCAAGAAAATTACGACTCGTTAAAAAATGTTTACATTAATAGTGTACATTTTAGAAGCATCCTGTGTACGAACTAGTAGCAGGTTCATAAATTTTATAGCGAAAGAGAAATGAGAAAGATCAGATGAGCTCGCTCTGCCGAGCACTTTTACTCACTATTATGCCTACGCTAAAAGCGACGATTCGGAGGCTTTTAACCAAATATAGTATTTGAGTAGGGTATTTTAGGCCATCGTCGGGCTTACGCCTATTGAGCCGCTGGGGCAAAAAATACGCGACTCTGGACGGTACTTATGTTCTTTCAAAATGGTAATTCCGTTAACTAGATAGAAGGCCGGTCTTTGATCGACGGGCGCATCTCGCAGCTCAAGCGTCTAAGCTGTGACAAAGGCCTATATATTCTGCGAGACTGTCTCAAACGGCCGAGGAATTGGAGTGTGGCGCGCTATGTCTCTTAAAAAAACATATAATCAAGTTAGAAAATAGTCCGATAAACGCTCATAATTTTTTCCATGTACGACGACAGTTTCTCAACCTCTACGGCATTTACGTACACGTAATGGCGCTTGCGGGTGGAGACTTATGCTTCATCAGGCGAAGTTAAAGTATTCTCAGCGTATTAGATGAAAGCGGTCGGATCCACCTGCATGACAAACTCATGGAGTTTGGGTACCTCATCTACTTAGTGATAGCCACTTGAAATAGCATGTATCGATTCATGGTCGACTTCTAAAGAATAAATCGTACTTTTTATCTATGACTGTAACAGGATAGTGGGAATTTAGAGAACAATGTTCAAAGAACACTGCTGTTCACGCTTCTCAGGTATTGTACGGAATTGGCTCTCATTCGAAAGAACAGCATTCTAAAATCTCTTCGCATCTAAACGGTCACAAATAAAAGATGGCTCCTTATTGAAATTAAGTTCTCTCTACAATCCCTTTACACCTTTAACAACATTAGACTTCAGCCGGAATGCTTTGTCTCCTACGTTTTTTTCAGAGTATCACCTGTTTTGTTCCTGCTAAGCCTATGCAATGAAAAATATTCGGCTTTCTGGGAAGCATAGAAGCGCATGTACGCCAACATGCTTGTATGCATACAGAACAATATATATATATATACGGTGTACATAAATGGTTTTTATAGAAGAGTAATATTACGATAATGACAAAGGTAACCAAATATTTCCAATAACAGATAGTTCATGAAATGCTTTATGATGAAATTACTTTTCATCAGAAAATATATATATATATTTTGCAAGACTGACCCTCTCAAATAAACAGGTTTGACTGTCGGTGGTACAAGCGAGTACAGCGGATCTTTCGGAAAAATAGGTCGCCGCCATCTTTGCACACAGTATCGTCAAGAACGATTTTCGCTGTCGCGTTAAGACTAATGAGGGATCCCGCCCCATTGTATTGACACTATCTAACCTTCTCAACGGCATTCTCGCTCTCACGATAGCAGCACATCAAATGGCGAACCCTCTTTGATCATAAATGTGTTCACGGCAGGCTGAAAAATCGACTGATTAATGCTTGTGGAGGGCATCCTCTATGACCTCGAAACCAAGGGGCTGTGCCCATTGTTTCCGTAGGACGCCGAAGGTTTGTGCAGCATGTAGTGCAAGTTTGTATAAAACTTGTCCGAACGCCTCCCGGGCTATTCGAAACTTGAAAGCGCAGTATTATGAGAAACGAGGAATCCGGCCAGGGGCTCGAGACTACTTTGGCAGTTGCCCGCGAATTACTGGCGCGAAGAAATGGTGAACTCCGTAGGGCACGAGCTTCCTGAATCACAATATGCGAAAATGTATGACAAAGTTTTGTTTAAAAGGGGAGTCTCAATCCAAAGAAAGCCATCGCCGGCAATTCCGGAAGGCCTGCGGCAGTTTCTCTGGAAAATCTAGATAAACAGTACCGTCCGCCTCAATGGCTTGGATGCTTTATTTGACCAACGTTAAGATCCTATTCAGGAACAAGTGGTTCAACAGATTGCTCCCAAGCTGAGACGACAGCACAGTCTGCGAAAGCGCGGAACGTCGGACGACGGCGACCGATTAGGGTAGCGTCGCCGGGTAAAACGGACTGATACAAATATTTTAGATTACAATAAATAGTTTTTGAGTATTAAGGGCATAGAGTGAAGCTCGACAAAACCAGTCCGGTCCGATAAACAATAAAACTAAAATCACCGCCGATTTTAGTTCCTCTTTATATATAAGGCCAGCTAGAAATTTCACGCATTGCCGAACTCGATCGAAGATAACTCCGCACTCGGATAAAAGGTACCTTCCTTCAACACAGGTGTCGCCACAGAAGCGTCTTTGAAGTGCTGCGGAAAGCAACACATTTACTGAGGCCGGTATTGGCTTGACGAACCCCGAATGCGCTTTCGCACTACTCTCGTTACGTCAGCGTCCCGGCCTCTTATTTTGAGTTCTGGGAAGTATTTAAGTCTTCAAGTTGTTAGATGTTTGTCATTTCCTGTCGGGCCCTGATTCGACCTTTGATATAATGTTGCACATTCTCGATCAGATCGAAATCGGAATAATTTCTCAGCTGAGACAGAACCTCAGCACGATTAGCGGTAAAGACCTCAAAGATGCCTTTTGCCATATGATATAGTGATTTGTCGTGCAACTCCTATCCCGGAACCATTTTCGTATCTGGGACATCGTTTTTTTTTCTGAACTACCTCACTGTATTGTCATTTTTTCATAATATCGTTAATAAAAATGTGGGGCTTTTGCGCCATAAGCACAAGTCACGGCCGGTACTGTCTTTGCTCGGATGCTTGGCATGCTAAGTTACATAGGACTCGTCGAAACGTTCGTGTCAATGCCTGTAAAACTGTTGAGCGTTACTGTCCAAAATCTGGAAGACAGATTTTTTCTAAGCTTCCAGTTACCCAATTTTGAAAAAAACCGTCCAGCCCAATTAAAACGCTTGCACTATGACAGTTAAAGCCATTAATTAACATACAATCTTGTCGGGTTCTGATGGACGCAGTAACTCTAGGCTCTGCCGTTCTCTAACGTAGTCGAGGTACCGTTACAAATCAAGTTTTCTGTAACTTTATGAGAATGATTCTGTCTTGTTGCTGCGTTAATCATCGTTTTCGATCTTTCTTTCCTCCTTTTTCTCCATGTTTTATGGGCTGCATTGTCAGCCGCACGCCTCAATACTCCGGGCTACTTGGTAATTTCTCCTCGCAATAGCTTCTTTATATTGAATTTATATATAATACGGGATAATCCTTCGGAAAATAATAGATATTTAAACGGTGCCGCCATATAAATTTACCCTTGTAAAGAAAAGCAACGTCGGAGATATGTGTGCTTGCGTACAAGTCATTTAAAAGGCGAGTATATTTTTACGAAAATACATAGTCGATGCTTACATTATCTGAGAGAGCTAATAAAACCATGAAAAATCTTTAGCTGTGCAAGGTTATAACCTATGATTTTTCAAAGTATTTTGGCAGAATTACGGCTGTCTTTCCTTAACAAGCTTATTTGGTGACATAAACGAAAGTAAGGTCGGTGCGTATTGGTTCTTGTAACGTGTACCTTCACAGGAGGTGTTGTCTCTACCAGAGGGTCTAATTTCGTAAACGAGACTTGTCATTTGTCTCTACAAAAAGGAATCAACATTTGCTGGATCGCGCTATTAGTGGTGGTAGAGCAATAGGAAATATGACAAACAAGTGGCCAATATAAGTGTAATATAGGTGCCCGTTTCTGAAGCCAAATTCCCGCGGCAATTTTGAATGATAGTAGTTATCAACATCTTTGAATGAACATCAGGCAATATTGTGAGATGTAGACTATTATGTCTTTGTCCTATATGACATTGCTGAATGACCTTGAAGATACCAAGTGAATTGAGTTACGTAACGGTTTGTTATCACTTTTTCGTTGTTTTTCTACCTAAACTTACTTTAGAGTTTCGGAAGGAATAAGTTATTTTAAAAAGCTAAATCGACTATATATTATATCGACGATATATTATTTCAGTTGATAATCACGGCTTCAGTTGCAGTGCCCAAGCATAGGGCCGGAAGTGCTTCATCTAAGTTAATAAAGAAGGTATGAGTTCCGAAAGATCAAACTTTTGTTTGCATAGAAAGTGCCACTTTGTATATCTGGCTGACGACGCAGTAAACTGCAATTAACACGTTATCGATCCCACAGCAGATTCACTGGAATCTTATCTATATAGGAACCATTCATTAATCGACCTCGAACGCTTTTAAAGTCTTCACTCGTCTATGATAAAATTATTCAAGTGAAACTCTGAATCGCATACACTCATCAACAGCCCCCCAGAGTTGGGTAAATTTTGAACTTCACGAAAGTAACAAGTGTACGCTCTATTCTATGACGAAAAAGCTATGATAATTTTTATAAGATCATTTACTACTGCCTTCTGATAGAATGTCACGTTTTTTTTCAGCCACCTGAAATACATCTGGATGTGTTTTGTGGATCTCAGACATATTCTTATAGCAGCGTCACAACTCTAATCCTGTAAATACCCCCCGGACAGCTGGACATATTCTGTTGTGAATTTTCATTTGAATAAGCCGTAGCGGGACTGGGGTGTTCCTAACGATCCTAAATAAAGGTTTCGAGTTTTACGCCCAGACGTACCGCCGTTAGACCTCCTGACGAGTTAGTTAATTCAATGCAGCTAAAGCGCATAGATAACCTCTCTTATTCCTAGCCTTACTGGCGGACCAGCGGCTTTAGGATACGCCATCTCTAAGCTAACGAAAAGTCTTTGAACGGTAACTATGAGTGAAGCAATATTAAGATATCTAAACTCATCGGAGAGAATTTGAAGACTCGCAAAAGGTGAACATAAACGACCCGACAGACGGTCGATATGCCCATCTCTTCCAAAATAGTTGCTTGTATCACAGATTTAAGATCACTGCAAGGCGTATAATGTTTAGCTTTTTTAGTTTAATTGCTAATGTTGACGTTGACCAATGGAGATTTTGTTCCGATTCCTCAGCAGCTATACAATAATGGCTAACGGGGTAGCCTAGTAACGTTTACTATTTCAAGTGATCAGTGAACTTTGTCATTTTGCAATTCTATAGGCCCCGCGTTTTAGGCGTAGGCCGCAGCCAACATGGGTTACCATGACACACTTAGTTTAGAGTCGCCGACTATGTTATTTTCCAGCTTGTACATTTGGGGACGATAAAACACGAGGCTACCGCGTGATGTAAGATCATTGGTATCTTAGTCCCTTCTTAGATAAATATGAACAAATGCATTGCTTAGTAGGTATAATACTTCAATGCGAATGTTGTGCCCTCATTAAGTAGTCCTCGGCAATGAATGGATTGCTCGTAGTAACGTAAGTAGACGTAAGTGCTGTGGGCGTGACCTAGTTGTTATAGCAACCTCCGCTCGACACATCGAACCAATGCGACTTTCGGACGCTTTATCAGAAAATCAGGCTTTGAAATGCCCTGGAATAGCTGCTCCACGTGTTTTCTGGCCGTACTATCAGGTCAGGTTTATAAGACAAATTGGCGACGGTATTATGTTCAATAAGCGCTTCTGTGTATCTCCTTTATAAAAAAACTGCTTCATAATCCCGGCATTCGAATGTATGCAAGATAGTTCTTGGGTTGATTAGTTGCGCTGAACTAATAAACTTAATTGCATCATCCAGAGAAAACTTAAAAAATAAAAGTAATGTCAAGTACGGGTCTCCATACGTGCTCGCTATAGAACCAATAACCAGTTTAATCAATACTGTTTCGTGCCGCAGTGAACACTAGTCAGAAAGTTCAATGTTAACCAAACGTAAGTTTGCAGTGAATTACTCTTTGTTAGGGAATAGCAGAGAGTAATTTAATCGATTTGGGCCTCATTATTTGTCTCACTATTCGAGTGATTTTCTTAAACCCCCAAAAACTGACGTAATTATCCGTTGAAACCTTAGACCCTGCAACATTTCCATGATATGGTTCCGCTTCTTCAAACATACACCCACTCCGAAATAGACAAAGAAACAACTGAAAGGTACGCTAGCGTTTATTGAATGAAGGAAGTAATAGCTTTCCTGAGCTTTCAAGACGCGAGTGTAGATCTTTCTGGACATCTTGTATAAGCTCTTTGAAGCGATGAAGTTCACTCTCGATATCTGTAGGTTCGAAGTAAGCGCATTAGACTGTGGAAAGTTTGAAGCGCGCATTGACTTATACAAAATTCCTTACCAGAGACCGAGTTTTCCTTGCGTTTCAATTTTCAAGATGGCAGTCTCTCAGTGAATTGTGCTACCAACATAATACTTTACTATATTTCGCTTGTCTTGGATCTTTTCTTTTATTCAATTTGGACAGCCATTTGAGTCTATGATTTTGACCTAACCTGAGGGGTTCGCTAGAGAATGATAAACAAAATATGTCTATATCTATGAACAATTGCTTAAACATCAAGGCGCTATAGCAGAAACAAATAGATGCCGGTAGTTTAAATATTTCCATTATTATGTACACACTATTTAATTTTATCAGAAGCAGTAAGAGGCGGCCACAGTAAAAGCAAACCTTCACGCAGACGTGCATCGTCTGGACAAGGGGTTAGGACCCACCAATAGGTAATCTCCTATTTGTTACCGTAGTGACTAACTTATAAACCCGCCGTCATTAACCCGCCGTCGTTGTCAGCTAACGATTTCTGCCAATTTTTTGTTTTGTTTTGTTTTGCTTTAGCTTTGCACTGGCAGCTTCCAGAAAGCTATAACTATAGACCGTTACGTGGGCAAACAATTTAACGGCCTGCTCCATGAGACTGCAACTCCATTTCTTGCTGGCTTAAGCTAGGCTACATTCACCTTCTTGTTCACTCGCTCGTGAGTTCAGTCATTTCTGAGCGCCTCACCCGTTCATAAAGGGCTTTCCTTCCGTCGTCTTCGGAGAAAGAGAATGCGCCACTGAATTCAGGTCGCCGGACTGGGGGGCGAGCGGGGCAGGGGGGGACTTGACGGGAGATGACAAACACTGTGTGCTTCTACTGCTGACAAAAGGCTGCTTCGCAACAAACCCCGCAGCTCGGTAACCCCGCATTCACTATTCCCAGCCGCCTGCTGCGTGAGCGTTGTCTCCAGACGCTCCGCTACCGCTGCCGCTTTTCCAGTACATTACCCAGTCCAACATGGACGCTCTCTTTCTCTAGAAATTTGTCAAGTTTGTAGTAGCGCGAAAACCGTGGTGCCGCTGCTACCGTTGCCGGCGTCCAAAATAGCTGCAACTGGGTAGACAGCAGAACGTGGTTGCTTCGTTCTTCGGCCCGTCGCAACCATCTTGTTCGGGGCTGTCAAGCAAGACAATGACTTTTGCCCACAATACACCCCCGCGCACATCGGCTGGTTCCGAGCGGACAGCGAACGTGAAGCGAAATGAATTGAGGGAGAACTCCGACCGGCCTTCATCCAAAGCCTAGGCTTCGGCGGCGCCTTTGAATAACGCGATTTAGTTCTCCTTTGTCGTCGGGCCTCTCTACACACAATTTAAACAGATTCTCCGTGAGACATTCGGGTCTCTCGACGAGAACAGCCCTGCGTTTGAATAGAAAATAATCGCATTCTTGTTGAGTACCATTATATATTTGTAGGCGGTTTTATTTTAGAGGTGATCACATACACATGTTCGTTTTCTTGATGAAAGGAAAGCAAGTGAACAAATTATAAAAGAGGCAAAAAAAGTTAGTAGAAAAAGATGCTGAGAGCTTAAGTGAATGAATACGTTACCTTGGGCACCCTATGGTGTTTCCGAGAAGCGCTGACAGTTGTCCTCCGTTTGGGCTCTGACGAATAGGACTTGAAATCCTTTTCTGGCTCGTATTTTCGTACGAGCGCTTCGTGTGGTCTACACTGTGCGCCGTTTCACTCTTCGAAAGCTAGTTTCACGCAGTTCCTCGATTTGTGTCCAACTTCATTAAGCACCTTGAGAAGCATTCAGATTGCCATCAAAATCCCCGGCAGCAGACCCGATCACCTAGTTTCCACATGTTTGTTAAAAGCAGACGATTCAAACTTGGCCAGATCCACAATAAAAATTGTTCGGTTGTCTTTATGAAAGTAAAAAGGCTACTTGAAGGACCTCGAGGTATCATGAGTGATTTTTGGATAATGCGCAGTAGATTTGTGACTAATCCAAGCCAGCTTGCTCACGACTAACCTGCTGCAGTTTTCACCGCAATGTGGAGAGCCGGTAGATGCGCCCTGCTCTTCGTTCTTCCGATGGTATATCGTTGTTCACACGGAAAGTCGTGCGCTCTTCAATTCACAACGCGTCTACGAAGTTTGCTCCGGTGGAGGCGGGCATGTGAGGAGGAGCTCAAAGGTCCCGCCCTCTCCTCTACGTACAACAGAAACACGGCTGCCAAGGGGGAGGGTTCAACCTTCTGCACGCGCTATGAACTGAACGATAGAAGTAAGCGAGAAGAAAGAACAGAATACGGGAAGAGAGCATGGGCTCGTGCCTGCATCCAGCGCTAGTAAGGATATGTGCCTAGTTCGCTACGAAGTAAAACTAACCGGGAAGTCTCTAGGGCACGTAGTAAGGGCACATGATCTATGCTTTCAGCTCAGCTCTCATGCTTCTTAGCTTTTCATTGCATCGTCCTGGTTGTCGCCATCGTTCAAGGAGCTCTGGACGGCAGCCAGGCGCCTGGTTTCTCCGACGAGAGAGGTCAACCTGGGCAGTTAAGCACATGGCCTTTAGCCGCTTTACATTCAAAGCGACATGAAGAAGCGTGTCGGACATTACGGTACACAAAGATGTCTCTGTTAACGGACAGCAGGTCGAGCGGACAGTAGAGAAAGATCTGCGTAGTCAGGGTCATTTCGATCGGTGGATGGGGAGCCTGAGCATACCAAAGACGGTCCGGTCAGAGGCACGAAAGATCCATGACTGCCAGGGACGATTTCCGTCTTCTCTCGTTTATATCGGAGCAAGAATTCTAGGCTTGAAGGACCTGCGTGGTCCAGCCTGTTTGTTCTTTAGCGTGCTATAAGGAAGAAGGGACTTGAAACCTCTTAAGAAGATGCTGATGCACAGATAATCGTAACTAACGGTGTGATCAAATCTGCTTGGAGCTGTACAGCATGTGTATAGAAAAACGTTGTATTATCACCTATCTGCTAGGTATTTTAAACCATATGGTTATGTATAATGCATAGACGAGTTACACATGCTATATGTTGAGATTAAGACAGCGTAGCACGTAATAGTGTTGAGTGTTCAAATGAAAAATATGAAAATACTCTTCCAACAGTTATTCTACACCAGTTTAAACATGTGCTTTCGTTATATTGAAATAATTTTGGTTTATTTAGACATGGTACAACGGATAAGTGACGTACAGAGGCAAATCTCCTATAGGCATCTTTTGCCCCCTGCATTATAAAATCAAATTATTGTGAAACGAGTATCCAGTTCATGGCTATCGGATGCAATCTATTAGAAACTCCCAAAGTATTTTCGTAACCTATCGGTACTATGTTCAGTTCAAGGTAGTTCAGAAAAGCTATTTCAAGTTGCTTGGACACAGACTTTCAGAGTCTTACTATAAGGAGCTAAATGATGCCCATAAACTTTGAGTAAGCCCTTAACGGAGAGCTGTGTTTCTTCAGGAGTTTCATTATTGTAGGTGTTCAACATGTATGTTCAGTGAACAATATGTTCAACATTATTGTATGTGCTCGAATAAAGTAATACTATTTAGTATTCTTGTTTATCGAACTTGATGGTCAACAATACTAACTAGTACAATTTCACATTTAATGAAAAAGAAAAACTAATACAAGATACGTCCGAAGACGTGTATATACTTCGCACCGACAAGCAAAATTATTTCTCCAGCTTACAAAGGTACATTTCTAGAAGATTATAGTCCAGTTTGAAAAACAGGTATACCTCGTGGGTGAACTAAATATTTGAATGCTGATTAACCGAACTGTTCATACTGGCGGTCTTCAGTATCGATAAGCCTTTGAGTTGACATTGCAACCCCTCATTGTTTACTTCGCCTCATAAGAAAAATCGGGGTCTTTCTGATCTGGCTTGCACACATGATGCACTTCGTATCGATAGTATAGTTCTGTAGCTACGTTTCTGCTTTCGTTGAACCGGATCGCTTTTTTGAAACCTCCCGTTCAACTTAGTAACATGCCTCACGCCCTTCGAAGCGCAAACGTACCTACTCTGTGTTGATATTACTCTTTTGCCACTAACGGCATTATGCGGCTGAACAGGGAAACTAGAACATTCAGCTGACCTAAAAAGTATACCTATTTTTCGAACTGGCCTTGTCCGCAATTTAAATTTAATGGATGAGAACATCTTACGACAGATTGATAGGGTAGAATTGTAGAGCACCGCTTTTCTCGTACGTGCACCTATTAGCAATCACGCGAACATCGACTGTGTTCTTGGAGCAGAAGTTAACAACGTCAAGGTTAGCAAGTAGCGAACTCCTCCACACAGACGATGTCAGTGCTGAAATGGATCAAAAAAGACCCGTGTGAAATGCGTATTCTCATTGTAACAGCCAGGTACATCTAAGTAATGGCAGGACAAAGGCCGTCAAACGGACCTAAACGTACAGATGCTGCCAAAATAAGTAAAATAGCTAGACAATTGCAAAAAAAATGAGCATTTGTGTGTTACCTACAAAGAAACTTAGTGCAGCAAAAAGATACATAATTATACAAACTGTTCGAGATTGGGCAAGGCTAAAACACGCAACGCGAAAGTGCGATGCTTGAAATATATTTTAAATCAAGTAATCGCCAGCTCTTAAGCTTAACGACGAAACTGTAGCCTTATTTATGACGATAATAAATTTCCGTATAAGAGCATACGTAAAGTTTTTAGAGGGTAAACAGATTGGTACACAAAAATCGTTGCTGACTAACTTCTCAGTCAAGTCACTGCTACAAATTAAATTTTCGTTTAATATGACCATTTTGCTTTCATCGCTTTCTTATTCTATGGCTTGCTCGAAAGAACTTCACAACAGAGTTTAGTAAATATTTGGGGTTTGATGTAAACCTATTATTATTGCACGTCTATCATCTTTCTTTGAAATGTCGGTGCCGGTATGTGCATTGCATTGAGTAATATACTTCTAAAAATAGGAAGGCCTCTTGCTCAGGCAAAAAGACTGGATCTTATATAGAACTAAATTCATTTTGATCTATTCATGTGCAGTGTCACAATAGCGGGCAATTTTTGGGGTCACTTTAGCGACTCGCTTGACCAAATTGAACGTACTCATCCATCTACCTTGCGAAAACGTCGTCGCTCGCCACGTTCCTGACGCCGAAGTATTTAGAACTGATCCTCCTATTGAAAACGCTCACAATGTATTTAACTGGATTCTATCAATGTGCTTTGACCTCAGCCCGCTATTAGCTAACAGAACTTACTGCCATGCAAAAGCGTAAAGTTCCACTAGGTTTCGATGCTTAATTACGGCTCGACCTTTGAAGTTTGCGAAAAGTTTCAGATTTTGTTAAGGCAAACTATTCAAGGAATATACTCAGAAATCATCGAATAGGACAATCAATTGGCTCAGGTCGCCAAAAATCTATATTAGCCTTAATAATATTGTCGACACAATACAGGCCTAATGTACCTGAAGCGTTCCGTAGAAGACAAAAGAATTTTTTTTGGATACCGTTTAAAATACACACAATGCTACAATTGCATGACAAATCTGCGATGGTGCTGTCCACATTTATTCTGAAAATGGCAAATAATTTAAAGATATATATATACTATTATTTGCTTGAATAAGGTTGTTCAGAAAGATCTCCGATCAGTGTCACTACAAGCTGCTAATATTATTCTACTGTTATTTTGCCTAAAAGTAATAGCTTTCATTGAAAAATCACGCTTATGCTGCCGTGTGAAAAAAGACTTTGGACGGATAATTAGTTTGCTCATGCTGCCTACATAGAACAGCTACGATCAAGATATATATCAAATCTGTCAATAATATTTTATCAAAAGTCATAACCAGAAAGTGGGGTGTAGATTACCTGTTTCCCGTTCGTGCTTTGCGCATGCAATCATAAAGCAACAGACAGCCTGTTTATTCGTATGCGTGCGTGCATCATTGTAAAAAAAAGCCTTCAAAAAAAAATATTATAAATCATTCATATTGGTAAAATATTACATATCTGGATCTGTCAGCGAAACGTTACAGCAGTAGTTTTCTTTTTATAGGGTGGCCGGTCGTGCTGTATAGCGCTCTATTCGGTTAAACTATTCATCCGTACTTTAAATAACCGTAAATTATCGTTGCGGTTAAGAGCGTTTCTTGAAATCGACCAGAGTACAATTAAGGCTAGGAATAGTACCTAGATCTGCATTTGCTACTCATATCGAATAACATTTGGTATAAAAAAAACTTCTCCGGTTGAATCAAAATATAACTATAAAAAACTTCGATGAAACGAAGTAATCCTGAAGCAGAAGCGTGAAGTGGAAGGTTGGATCACGTATACCACTAAAATATATTGGATGCGAAGAACGATCCTATTCCTTAATCATGTTTAAATAAAGAGCACTAACCTGAATTCGCTTGTTTCAATAGATTATCAAATCTTCTCAACTTTGGCGAGTGTTCCATGCCTTTAAGGAATTAAAAAATGACAATGACGAGATAAAGTATATAAGAGTTCTTATTTTCTTAATTGCAGGATGATAATGTCACACTAGGTAAAGCCACTGGTAGATCATTATTAAACAAGTTACCTTTAAAATCCGTGTATGGGTCTCAGTTTGCATGACTTTCTGTTTTTCTGACCAGTCAACGACGGAAACTGACGAAAGAAATCCTTTTTTCTACAAAAATAATCTCAATGCGAAGCGATTGTAGACCATTTTATCTACAAAGCATAACATCGTTCATATCCTACTTTGTTCACGTTTGAAAACAATGGATTTGATTCCACACCCATAAATGAAAAAATATTATTTCATTAAGATTTATAGATACAAAAGGGCTTAACGAGGTTCTCAATAACTTACATGTGAGCACTGATTGGAGTCGGTGCCCATAGACGGTATAATCCAGTTTTCGTACAAATCGCCTGGTGGGATCCACGCTTTGATGTGGACTAGCCGATAGAACTTCTCTAATATGTTCGTGTACATATATGTGTTGGGAGCGGAAGCTTACCCAGCGTTGGCTGAAGTCCCTGATGCGCAAAAGCGTTTAGCGAACTCGAGGAACCCACCTCCGAACTTCAGTTGTCGATTCTAGTGAGCAGATTTCTTGACTTAAATAGTATTGCGTTTGTCTTGCCTTGGTGGCAATCGCAAGAAGGAACTGACTTTTTATGTATCCTGACGATGTCGTTCAGAGCGCCTTTAAAATTAATGAATGTTGCTCACCGAGACATCGTCGGTTTAATCGCTCTTAGCAGGGACTTAAATCAATTCTATGTTGAACCTTTTAGGTGACAATTTGCCTTTACCTTTTATGTTGATACTTCAATTTTCTAGGTCCTACTTACAGATGTCGCTGTTTGCGACGTTTACTATATGAAAAACATCGGCTTATAGTTACGAATTTACGGAGCAGAGGTGTGGGTGAGGTTTTTATTTTAGAAAGTTTGAAGCCGATTGTACCAATTGCATCATAATAAATGAAGTACATGTTTCTTATGTACAGGAAAGAGGTTAAGCCCAATCTCTAACTGTGTTAGTTTAGTCAGCAGAATTCTACAGTGTATTATAAGAGCAAGGGTGAAAAACGCCAAACGGAAACAGCAGCTGATTTATCTTATTACACAATTGACTAAGTTGCGCCGTGCGGAAGACGAAAAATAGAAAGAAGAAATAAGGATGCTAGAGAAGAGTCTACCCCGCTCAATGGGCAGCTTTTCGCCGGCGAGGACAGTGTCAAAAGTTCACTGCTTTTCAGGGTTGTTTCCTGGTGCTCCATATGTATTTCAAAGCAGATTGATCCAAGAAGAGATTTTTTAACGACATCTTTCTGCATCTAGTTGATATAATGCAAGTTCTTTGTAGCGATAGTTTTTGCAAGTCTTAAAAACGAATCGTAAAAGATTTATTGCCTATAGTAGCATTGGCGTACAGAATAGTTACGGGGACTTAACTGGAAGTTATGCTTGATTATGGCGCACTACCCATTCCATCCGCAAGCAGCATTATGGCAGCAATTCGCATGTGCATTGCGTGACATATTCGATATAAATTATTAGAATGCAGTGCTAGTGTTTTGGCTAAGCCAATATGTTAGTGTGGAGTGTAGACTAAAAATAAGCTTTCTGTTGCACCACGAGCAAGTTCTTTAACTTCCAAGAACTAGTAAGCTCTTATAGATAGTCATCAAAATTAGGGGCGTGTTCGTGGTCGCCTAAGAAAGAAAGTCAGGTGTACGATGTTTACATTTTGTTGCAAGATTCATCTTTTTCTTGAATCCTTAATGAATCCTGCAACTGAATGAAGGACGAAGAAGCTAAATGCTGAGCCTTGTACATGTTAACTTAATTAAGTTCCTAAATCCGCTTCACCTAATAGCACGTGCGAAGCACTTGCAGTCTAATCATAACTCTGGCGCCGCTTACAAGAAGAGTACATAAATATGGAATAGAGTATAGAACAGCCCAAATGTATTGCGCTTATTCTTATTTTATTTACTTATTATGAAATGTGAAGTGTCAAAACATTGAGAATCTATTCTGCTCGAGGTCCTTTTACGTTCCATTACACATAAAACTAGCAATATAATTGTGTAATTTTAAAGGTGAGAAAAGTGCTAAAAATAAATAGCACCTGGATCAATTTTTCATTCATTTGTATTTGGAAATTAGCCATACGTCTATCGTTAACATACTAATATAAAAGAAATGTTTGCTCCTGTTCATCTGATAGAGACATAAATATAAATATCTAGCAGTTCTACAATGGTCATATCATAAATATTTTCAATAACTGAAATGTGTATAGGGATTCGCTTGATCTAAACGCACATACGGCTTATTTGTGTAGTGGTTGTGTTTTAAGGGAAAACGTTTTATCGGGAAGAATCTGCGCGTAAAAATAAAATACACAAAAGCACGCTCTTAACCGTTTATTATTATTATGGTGATCTAAAATACAATCGATCACACACCAGTGATAATAATGGAAAAATATTGCAGCACGCATTGAGGCAAAAAAGAGAGACCGAGCTCCCGTGGAATACTGTTCTCATATAT
>NW_019214760.1:0-62195 GCF_002532875.2 Varroa jacobsoni
CTAGAGTGTAGCGCAGGGCACCTAGACAGACCTCTTGTTCTGCCTTAGGCTGGCAAAGGACATAGGCAATAGCGGCGTTAAAAAAAAATTATATTACGAACCTAGGCGTCTGATATCTGCAAACGAGCATGTTAACTTAATGGGTTATATCGTGGTTGTCATAGGGGACGATGCCGCTATAACAGAGTATTGGCACGTCAGGTCATCTCTTACCATACGACATTGTCTCGCTGAAAGTTCCAAGAAAATGAATGACCTCTACCATCGTTTAAACTGATGTTTTAAATTTCATATTCAATACGACTGGTAAGCACTGTTTCGGCGGCCAGCAGACATGGCGGTACGTTTACAGCCGATTTCGAACCTAAACTTCCCCTCGTGTCCTTAGGTCTAGTATGCAAAGATGTTACAAAACCGGCACCACGATAATACTGACCACGGTTTTAGACACATCAAGGCCCGAGGTAATATCTGCCCTAAGTATCCGGCCCACCCACTTAAGTCGACCTAAATTGTTTTGCCTGTCACTGCTAACCTGTAAATAACCTTCATAACAACTGACGTAAATCGGTTAATCAAAGGCGCGTTCCACCGTAACGCACCAAAGATTTCATTTTCAATGCCTTTGGCGTCCAATTAGAATCAGTGCACTATATTCCATATTAAAATATGTTTAAGATTTTGTCATATGCATATTTTATATTCAATAGTAAAAGGCTTTTGAAATTAGAGCATGTGCATCCTCATAGCCGTACTCAGGTCGGGTAATAATCGGTGCTCCAGTTATCTTCGTTCTCGGATCCCCCCAAAGTACAGCCAATGCACGTTTACAGGAAGCGGTCAATGCTGTAAACAAAGCTACCTCGGGAAATACGTAATTGCAAAAACTAGTAATTAACACTGTATTATCTGCCAGGCAGATAGGCAGGCAGGCTAACCTTCTGAGGGTCAAAAAATGCCTTATTTCTGATATCGATCTGGCCTTCACACAATTTCGAAAAAAGTCGTGCTTATCAAATCTCTTGCGCATCTCCATTGGCTAACGATACGAAGTACGTCGTACAGAACAAGTATACATTTACGTTGCTTTGGACAGATTAAAAAAAAATTGCAAATTTAGCAATTTACGTGACGTTAACAGTGATCTATATTTTCAAAGAAAATAGATGATGTCACAATCGAGGAAGTTCGTCCAACTCTTAATGAAGCAACGGGTAAAGCAGATACGACAAACGGATACTCAGTCACTCGAGATGATCGCTGCTGTTAATAGCAGTTTACTATTACGAAGTTTTGTTTCTATTTATCTGTAGAGGAATCGAAACAGCTTGATGTCTCATTGCAGGCGTCGATGTATCGTATTTGACAACCTTAGCAAGCCAACATCGACGCTCTGTCGTACTTGTTAATCATATTATTAACACGCTTATAATATCTTCGAAAATTTCGATCAAGGAAAAAGTATCCGCATACCTGAGTGAAAGGTTTGGCTGTCGAATCTGGTCAATTTGAGACAAAACCATCGATGGGAAAACGCAAGATCGAAAGCATTTCTTAACACCGAGCGTGTCACCAAACGCACGCTATTCTATCAGAAACCATCTAAACTCAAGGCCAGAACAAGGTTATAAATCGAAGTTTCAATCAAAAAGAAGATAACACTGTGCCCGTATAGAGGTTGTCCAAGAAGATATGTGACATATGAATGCATGCAATATTTTACTGTTTTTTTGTTGTAGCATATTGAATGAGTAGGACCATTAGCAACCACCGTTCCAAATTGTCGTACACTCGTGCTAAAGTTATCGTAAGGCATGTACGAATTATTCAGCCATACATGGCTGGTCATGCTCATAATGATTTGTGTGCATTTTCGGGGGAAGTACTATATCGATAGCTTTGTTAGATTGTCAATATTCGAGTGACTCAGTCAAAGCCATGCGTAGCCATTATTGACGAGTCCTTCAAACCGCCAAGCGAGCCATCTTACGGCGCCTTAATGGCTCGGAAGAACAAATGACTTGCATTTTTCTTTGCATCAGGCACCTTTCTGTTTGGAGGCTCGGGGTGCTCCTTCAGCCACTGCCGCGTTTGCCGAGTCGGTAAGTAGGTCGCTTTGCCGCAATGAGTATGACTTAGTCGTCATGTCGGTCGTACATATGTATGAATATGAAATGAACCATTTAGATTGCATACAGCGCAACAGCCATTTCAAAAGTTGCTGTTCAGGGAAGTTAGCTAGGACCAGCTTGTTTGAAAACTTTGCGAACTGGGTTTAGTGAAATGCAGCCTTTCCAAGAATGCAGGAACAACTCTGTGTACTGCCAGACGTTCTATATTTCCGGTTTGTAACTTTTCCGTGTTATATGGTACCATTTGGTTCGCAGTGATTTCTTTAAGAACAAGGAAACAGCCGAGAAGAAAAAGCAGCCATATCCAAATTTTATCATAATGAGAGCTTACCGATAAGCACAGCTGGGTAGGGTTGCATTTGATACATGTTAAAGCATTAGGCACGTATAGGAAAGTATAGGAAAATAGAAAGAAGAGAGAGAAACGGAGCAATGGAATAAAACTATTATTATATAAATATATGCTTAAAATGGCAAGCATTTCGTCCTTATTATTTTATTTCTAATCCTAGACTCGGACTAAGAACTAAATTGCAACACAGAATATCATTAAAAAATAATTTTCGAAAATTCACATGGTCTCTGATTGATATATTGCCGGCCAAATTGACACGACGTAATGCCTTGGCATCAGTGTACTCTATAAACGTTATCTGTTAATTAGAATTGTCTTTCAAATATATGTACAAATACTGGGCTTAGGGTATGAAAATTAAAAGCTTTTTCTTTTTATGTGTGTCCACATACTTAGCTACCAAGTTTGCAGAAGCTGATAGAAAGAAAACCCAAGTTGCTTTATTGACACGTTTTGTATAATACACCTCGGTCAGCTAGCTTCGCTCACATGCCGAAGTTCAGAACTAAGTTACCCTTGTGCTAAGCTATATTCACGTTTTTGCAGTGCCATTCTACCCCAAATAGATTTAATTGCTTGACTTTTCGGTTAGTGACATGGGCACAGGACAGATAACGAATATTTTAAATTTTCAAACAGATTTAAAAACAATGTAAGTGGAAGTACAGCAAGATACCGTGTTATTTCTCATGGACAAATGAACATTAACTTATAATTCTATAAATTTATTAATCATACGATGGGAAGGCCTCCGCTATTGCTTTGGCAAATGCTACCTTACGGACAACTTAAATTAGAGTCACCGTACACCTGGGGGTCTACAGGCGTAAAGTCACATTTTGTTTTGTCAGCACTTCCTGATTTTTATTGGATATAATTTGACCGCTGTCTTCGAAAAAAAAGCCTACGCGCTCAATATTCATAGACTCGCTAAATGAGCAGCTGCACAAAGCGTTCGATATCATACATTGCTAACGATGGAAAAGGTAAACTGTAGTTAAATATCAAAGGCGACTAAATAGACTAAAGTGTAAAAAAAGAAAACATGCAAGTTATGATATTGCCCCAGCATGCAATACGTATATGCGAAATAAAAAAAAAAAAAATATATATATATATATATATATGTACGCATATATCAGCATTAAATCAAAGGATCTGAATTTTTATCTGAATATTCAGGGTCCGTAATAGGAGGAAATAGGACGGAGAAAGGCTTAACGAATAATAAGCATGAGAGATCAGGCTGGTCCTTCCAAAGACAAAGCGCATGTGCTCTCACACTAGTAGAACTCTATGGATCACACTGAAATCCACTATAAAAATAAAGTTTTTTATGCGCAGAAACTGTGTCTCGTAGCGATAGCCCGGGCTTCTTTCAACTGGAGATTTGACCATGCAAACCACCGAATCCACCGCGCTAACGTGAGATTTCTTAATGCCCTATTATTAAGGCTATACCTAAATAGAACCAAATGATTTAACGATTTTCTTTACATGTACTAAAATTGCCAGTTCAAAAATCTCAAAAACGCAAAAGCTCCAGACGACCAAAAAATCCAAACGTTTGTAACAAAGATTAACCGTTGGAACTTATTCGGACGACCCAGTTGGTAATTATTATACTTCCCTTCAGAATAGGTATATGGTGTCTTAAGTAAGTAGTTTTAATGAATTCTCTAATCTCACTGAATCTACACCGTATCGAAGAAATGACGATTTCTTACGGGATTTTTTGCGGTCTTTCTCGGATCTTTCGGATGCCGCATGAAAACATGTATTGACAATCCAATATAGACTGTCGATTTCACGCAAGAAGGACGTTTTTCTTATCTTGATGGGGTTTCGTCCAGAACGAAAAATCCGAACAATAGTTGATTTTCGCTCAAATTTTGAAATCGACGCACTATTGTTCACCATGACGAGTTCGCTGCGGCGTTCGAGAAAGTCAGAAAAAAGAAGCTTTCAAGAGTAATGGATAGAGGCGTACTCGTTGCGACAAACGACCTGCCAAAGTTTTTCCTAATTTAAATGCACCAACCTAAGCTCCTTTTGTAAAAATTCCTCAGTCTGGTCATTTGATTGAAAGCTTTTGGTTGAAAGCCTTTCAACTGTTTATTGATCTATCTTGCCTTCTATAAAGTTCTGCGAACGCAGGATAGTCCAGTTTCCATTAGGTACTGCCTTAGCTAAAACATGCTCTGAAATTAAGTAAATTTAATCGAGAACTCGGAGATTTATCGAATGGATACACACAATCATAATACCCAGTTCAGCTCAAGGACCGGAAAACATCTTCTTCTTTTTATGAAAATTTGAATATAAATCACGATTCCCGCGAACTTGTTATATTGCCAGTGATATGTTATTATACACAATACATTATGGTTATATTTGGTCTACTCTTGTTGGAATGAAGGTTAAATAATCTACGTTTTACTTTTAAATAACCGACCTTTTTTTCAGATAAGACAATACACTTCTTCCACCCTTTGCGAAGCTGATAGACTAGCAAAGCTCCCAGTTTATGTCAGTCTTCTTCTTATGTGAAAATAAAACATACGATGTTTGTAAAACGGATATACAGGTGACTTGTTTAATTCTTGAGATAGTTTCGTATATATGTCCAATGTGATGATACGATAAAGCAGAAACCCAATTCAAGTTCAATTTTTGTTGAATGCAGTTAGTGGGCAGGTTGAACAATTAGACAGTAGTGATGGTATTAGTCTTGGTCCGTCGTTGATTGGGTGTTAAAGGGAATGAGGCGATGAGGAAGACATCAATGACGTTCCTGGCAATCTCCTCCCGTCTGCTCATTCCAGGTGGTCCACTGGGGCACCTGACACTAATGGAAATGTACATGGCTGTATGACCAGACAACATTTAAATTGTGCGCCACGACGGTCTTACACCCACTGCACTAGATTACCAACGTAAGATGGGTTCATACTTATCGATAATACGACTCATAGGATAAAGTATAATAATTAATTTTTTTCATAGGAAAATTACAGAGCTTGAACTGGTTGAAATACATATATATAATCGAATTTATATTAGATTTTTATCTATGTGCAACGTTCCAATATTTGGGATGGTTTGCCAGGCCATTGATATCTGAATAAGACGACAAAGTTTTTCAACCTCTCGCGAAGCCAGCAGGTTAACAAAGCTCTTAAACTTAGTCTTCTTAAGACGAAAATGTTCTCCACAGTTTGTTGTTTGAAATCTGCAATTTTGATACTGGCTTCTCCACGATTGAGTTACTTCAGTGACTTGGGCCGTCTTCTTCCGTAATGCGCTTTCGCATTAATGATATTATTCGAATAGTGGCTTGTGATCCCAGAGTTAAGCGAGCTTTTTCAAGAAACATCTTGCTCTCTCGTAAAAATGGCTACGAACTCTGACCTTTGGCCAGGTTGATGACAATCATACATCAGTCGTTTCCGGTCTTCTTGTCTTTGATGTGTCCCTACACTTTTGACGAAAAAGATGTATTTAATGTAAAAAAAAAGCGGGTGGCCCCGTAGCTAGCTGTGGATCCGTGGCACCATACACAACGGTTTAGTACGATGCACTGCGTCGCGTACCGGGTGCGCGTTTGGGAGCGGTTCTATCTGGAAGGGCAGGAAATAATGGAGGGCGAAAGTGAAGGTGAGGGAAAAAGAGACCAAGCACAAATATGCGCGGGTCAGGCGTTTGTCAACACATTGTACCGGAGTCTCGGCTTAGCGGCGCAGCGATTAAAGCAGTGTTTTATCCCCTTTATCAACGCAGTCCCAGGTTCTTCTTCTTTCAGCAAGCATTTCGGCGACAAAGGGATCCTTGCATATTATGCGTGTACGTCACAATAGATGGCGGAGGAGCTACCCTTATGCTAACTGAACTGATCTGCATGTGTGATAGATTCTAATTTTAGTGCAGAAAAGGACATTTGCCTATAGAAATATCCTCACAGGTTGTTTAACGCTGCCTCACTGACCTTCTGTACAAGTGAGGATATTGCGCACCATAGGGAATGGTGGTGCTGGAATAGAATTTATCTATTGAAGGAGTTATGCAGTCCTTAGATCCGACCTGTCTTGCTACCTGGACAGCTTTCATTCTAAAAAACCTGTTCTTTTTATTTGACGGCGGCAAAATCACAAATACATTAAAGAAAAGATTACTTATTCAGCTCTATTATTTCCGAAATCACGGGTCCGGAATGACGAAGTTTAAGATAATTTCTTTTGCTACAAAAAAGAGACGTTCTTTAAATTGTTAAGAAGGTACATGTTAGCTCATTAAAACCCGCAAGTCACTCACTGTTATTATTTCTAGGCGAGATACAGTCGATTTTTCCCGGCAGGCCAATCGTTAAAGTTAAACGTTTTGAAATTCTTTAGAATTTAAACACTTTTATGTTTGTTCCAATAGAAAATGTTTACCTACATTCAGACGTGGTGTTAAAAACAAATTTTGAACGACCCCGCACTTAACCTATGATCACATTGCTAGAACACGCAAAGACTAAAACCAAGCATTTTAATGTTTATAGTGAATACCTACATTTTGACGTGTTTCCCAGTTGCAACGATCTCCAAGGTACCAATTAGAAAAGCGGTGTCTCCTGTAAATGTTTGCATGTAATCCAGGATTCAACATCGGCTAACCTTAAAGGATCCATCAGGGAGGCATTGCGTACATTTCAAGGATATGCAAACAACAGTCAGTATCGAAGGTAAGGCTGGCTATCGCAATGAGTTGTATCTAATCCCGTCGGAAGTGACGTCGAATTAGCGATGACAAAATTCATACACATAGGCACACTGGCAAACCAACACTATAGGACTGCCTGCATTATGTATCGTCGTGTGATTTCCGGCGTTGCTATTGAAATTTGCTGCGTTGCATTTCTATCTAGAGCCCTTACGATACCCTGGAGATTTAACAGCGGTCCCTAACGAGGAGCCCCATTGTATAAAGCGACATTTTCAGGGCCTTAATGGCTAGCTTTTAGTTGCTACAACAGAACAAGTGCTGCAAGTATGGGTCAGTGATTATGTGTATTACATTAATTAGCATGAGCTACACATTTATCATTAAAAACATGTTTTTTATAACCTACTTCCGTGAGCGCGTCCCATAGCGAAGTCACGAAGTGAGCATAACATGTTGGTAGTTCATATGTCTGTCGAAAATATAAACGTCGTTTGTCAATTTTAGCATCTAATAATAACGAACAATAAAAACATGTACAGCGAAACTTTGAGGCAGATCGTACATACATCTCTTGAGTTAAGGAACATTCTGCCAAAGTCACGGGTATATATAATTGCGAGAATCTTACCTCTTACACAATAGATAAGCTATGCACAAGCAATAGCTTCGACTGATGACGTTTCAATCTAAAAAATTAAGTTTCTTTTTAACTTTGGACTTCTCTTCCAACGTATCGTGTTCTAGTCGTAGCAAGTACAAAACCAAGATTCCAATCTCTTCAGTGACTGTTATTGCCAACCCTGATAACAAAACATTTTGGTTTTTAGCAGGAAATTTTGCCGCACAACAATGAAATAAATAATTAAGTTAAATTTAAGTTTATTTCAATGTTTTTAGTAGTTCCTAATGGTATTACGGGACATCACGGGAATCACCCATATGGCGTTCCTTCGAACATTTCTTTCCAAAATAGGACACCTCTTCTATGACTATCGATGTGAAAGTGAAACCCTTTTATTTAAAAAGGTTCAAAGGGTGACGACTTAATTAATGTTTTGTTGAACTTTTTTAAAAGTGTATCCTTTACATTCGAAACTATTACCACTTCAGGTACAAAAAAGTTTTGGCCGTATAGTGACTTGATATATCAACGTTCAAATAACGCTATGGACTGGATCTATTGTATTTGTTACTCGCAGAATATGAGGGTTACTTTCTCGGCGGGATAGTACTGAACATATTTACATCGAATTGTTGACGCGTCGTCTCACTGAACGTCGCTGGCTGCATATGACACAGGCAGTATCATCAATCGCAAAGATTTTTCAACGGACGCACGCTGACAAACACCCACTTCGATTCTTTATCGATCTTCAACCGTCTTGAAAATGGTCGTTGCGTGAAGTTACGACTTGGTAAACTCGGTCTGCTACGATCATACTCTATTCAACGTCATCATCACCAACTGTCGTTGGTGAAACTTCACTCAACTCCAGTTCCTAACCGCTTCCGATGCCCTTCGCGTTGGAGGAAAGTCTTCGAAGAAAGGAAGATGAGTCACAAATACTTCGACTGTGACTTTAGTAGAAACTCAAAATCATTGTCGCTGTCGTTAGCCGCCGTAGGCCATGCTTGTTTGCAACAGGTTGGGATATTTTTCTGTTTTTATATTTGACATATACTAGAAACAACCTTCGGTTGATCACGAAAAATTTTTTTTTATTAAAGTTTATTTCAAATAGACATCTGCATCCAGCCCAACATTTAACAATATCTGATTGATTGATTCTATATATGATGGATTTCAGATTGTCTACGTTCTTAAGTCACTCGTTCGTTGTTTAAGGCTGAAACGTGTTTACCCTGTTTCCTAGATTTTTTTTCTACGAATTCGTCATACACATACACACCCTCCATTCAAACTATAGTTCTACCTTTTGTCCACATTACCTTACCACTAAGATAAGATACATGTGTGACCGATCTGTAACAATACCTTTTATCGTAATTCTGCGTCGGTTGCAAATAGAATTGTTATAAATTATGCAGATCTCACGTGGGGAGCTTCGATTCCATGCTCATCATTGGATTTTGGAAAGAATCTGTCAATAAAAACAGATTTCCATTGTCATCTCAAAATTCAGCAGCCCTAAAACCACTCCCTTAGTTGCCACAAATTCGGATTTAAGACGGAACGTTAACTTGTAAATTTATGCGAAATTTTTTTACCAACAAAAAAACCTATGATTTAGACCCGTACAATTAGATTTAGGAGCATTCGCTGAATTTTGCGAAAGACGTCATCGGTTATTTACGCCGTTTCCTTTTCCAGGTATCATCGGTCACACAGGCGAGTACGTAAGGCACAAGTGGGCAGTGAGCTAGAAAACAAATTTTCATGGAATTAGGTTCTTCCTCTATGGAAATTTCGCAAACCTTCAACAGGAACCATTATTCTTGTATTAGCTGACAGGTCCAGTGAGGTATACCTGGCGGTAACGAAAGAGTGGGGTGGCCACGCTGACGACCGTGTTACTGCTTCTGCTGTGACGATGATGATGATATTGGTGATGATGAGGTACAACAGGTTCTCGATTACTTCGCCAGGATAAAAAAAAACTACATGTTTGTTCGCCCGCTTTTCTTATGGACTATCGGACGGAAGATCCCTGTGGAAGCAGTCTATATTTATGTGTTCACAATGAAAAATGAACCACTAGCCCTTGGTGAGCGTGACCCATATAAAGCAAGTGACGATAAGAATTAAAGACCAAAATCCAGCCTGACAAAATTTACTTCCTACACATTGACTATAAGGCTTTGTTAGTTCATCTTGCAGTTGAATGCAGGCTCCTCAGAGAATTTAAATTGTGCTTTCAGAGGTGCACTAATTTGTGTATCGATAAGACTGATATGAGTATGCACATAAGTCTTATCTGTACATAAGAGCGAGTCATAATTACTAGTTTAACTTGAATTGAGTGGTCGTTACGCG
The DNA here is from genome assembly GCF_002532875.2 of Varroa jacobsoni. NCBI lineage: Eukaryota > Metazoa > Arthropoda > Arachnida > Mesostigmata > Varroidae > Varroa > Varroa jacobsoni. The sequence goes on from NW_019214760.1 coordinate 10,190, forward strand.
GGCTCAATTTGACATTCGCCGATAATCGAGAAAACATTAGTTTAACTGTTATTGCGTTGTTTTCGTATCTTTTACAATAGGTATGTAGAATATTCGTTCGAAGATAGATTGTTTTTAAAACTCCATACATCTTCAATGTCATTCATGTATAATTACACATATATAGATTTACTAACATATCATGCAAAATCGATGACGAAGTTTAAGAAATTGTTTTTAGCTCCACTGGCTGCCGACATAATCTATTAGCAGCGATAAGAACTCTTGGAGAACGCTCAGAAATGTAACTTTTATCATTAGAGGCAGTCTTCCCATGAACGAAATTCAGACAGCTTTAGACCTATTAGAATGCTAGTTTCTCATGATCCAGTATCTGCGTCTTCCGGTTCTAGATAAGAAAGCAATGCTAAATATACGATAAACGCTTTTTCCTAATCAACCACCTCTACTGACATTGTTACTCGAGCGATGCTTATGCCTTTTTCATTTCAATGTTAGATACAGAAGCCATTTGGAGTTAAGTATTTTGTAATATTATCAATAGATGTCTAAATTTTACAAAACATCGCTGCGATAACACGGCTAGTCGACCGAGCCTTGGCCTGAGCATTTGGCTCGCCTCTAGCAGAATGTCTGGGTAGCGGGTCTGCTTGCTAAGCTTCGTGGTGCTCTGGGTTCGAATCTGAACGTGGGCACACACAGCTTCGTGTTGGGTGCTAGCCGTTGGATGGTATGTCTAAAGTACTGAACATAACCTGAAACGCATAGTGAAATGGGATCATTGCACACTTTCATATGGATCATTGAGCAGAACTTTGTCGAAGTTAGATTAGTTAGTTAGCTAATAATTATTTTCAGAGGAACCGACTAATGTTGTTAATGTCAATTAACTCCACAACGATTCCGCTCTCTTAAGCTCTTGGAGAAAGCGGGTCGTCGTACACGATAACACTCGTACGACCCAATCGCTTTACAAGTGCGTGTGTGTAGGCATGAGTTTGTGGTTTACATGGGGGCCGCCTTGCGTCGAAGCCCCTGAAGTGTAAATGCGCTTCCCTAGACCATTACCCCACTAAAGTTCAAGTGACGCAACCGTGTAGCATTTTACTTCAAGGTAATTCGTGCTCAATGCGAGCACTGATTGTTTGGGGGATCCACCTTTCATTAACATTTAAGTTTCGTTTAGGCAGAATCAACAAACTGCACTGAAATAGACGAAAGGAACGAAGAAAACTTATCAAATGTTTCGGTTTCTAAATCCTGTACTGCAGTCCCGAATACGCGGCGTCTGATGCTATTGAGGTGATACACATTGTGTATGCGTGAAAAGATCGCAATACATAATGTCACGACACGGTACAGCTATCTAAAGTTTCAACTTTGTACTATTACTTGGTTACGTAGACTATGATGTTAACCTATTTCGACGAATCACTGCTAGTTTTACTCTTTGCATAGGAAATCCGTAATCGGCGTAAAATCTGTTATTGCCAGGTCTGTAATAACAAGTTCTGTTTAGGTGTGCCAACGACATTAATACACGGCCTAATGTACCTCCGCAAATCGAATTTTTCTTTAGGACAGACAAGTGAACAAGGCAGAACGCTGTGAAAGTTTTATCGTGTGAACTTATATATTTTGGCACAGAAATCTTTATTGAGTTGGCGGATTCATTTTCTTTTTCCTATGAGAAAGAGTTCGTATATAAGTCAGCGAGCTTGAGCGGCGGCGTATATTGAGCTTTCAAATAAGATCGTAAAGCAAAACGGGAACTACACGCAAGTATCCCCTTGAATCCTGCGAAAATTGCGCGTCGTCATGCCAGATGCCGCCATGCGGCACCTGTTACGCTCTTTCGAGCTGATTTCATCGAATATTTCTTAGTCTCATTCGAGCGCTACTAAAAGCACGCGACCCGTTCTCATAGCGCAGCCGTATCGCTTTCGAAATTCAGCTGTAGGACGTCTGAGAAGGAAGCGTGCAGTTACAAAATATTGCCTTCTTCAACGGTCGAGTGTGAATCCTTTGAACAGATTGCTCGATGATGCTCCACGTGTCAACGTTGTTTCTTTTTAGATTCGTATTAGTTGTTGTATTGGCATCCCGTTTTAACTCATATATTCATTCCTGCATTGCCCTAATAGAAATACACTGGATCTCTGTAGATATCAGCATACCTCAATTCATCTCGTGTATCGTTCGTAGTCAGCGTTGGCCCGCTATACGCTTCATAATGCGATCGCAGACTGAGATGAGGAAGCTTTTGCAGGACCGACTAGATTGTTTCGATAGAAAAGCCTAAACGAAGCCGTAACGCGTAATTTATCAGCGATTACCTGTGCGTGCACGTAAACCATGTTTACCCTCGCGAGATTCGCGCCAAATAGTCGGATGAAATTTACATTTTTCCTTTTCGTTATTTTTATAGTTGCAAACCATATGTACGAATCATAAGCCCCGAACATTTCGAACCCCTTGAAATCAGTGCTCACCCACTTTAACTAACACGTAACGCCTTACTCACGTGACGCCTTACTAATCTGCTAAAACTGCAGTAAAGGTAATACCTTACAATTTCGTCATCTCGATTATGCTGGTCAGATACACCGCTGCATAATGTAACGCTATTAGTAATCTAAGAAAGTAGAAGAAGCGTTAAGGTAAAGATGCTCGTGAGGAAGCGAAACAAAGTGACTGCGTAAAATCCTGACTATGCTAAAACATATGCAGTCTCTCCTGATGGCTCATAATATTGCTGGACTCAGATTTGAATGAGTATCCATCAAACTAAGCGAGGCGGCCGACTAGCAACCTCCGTGACCGCTGCAACACGTTTTAGCATAGCAGCATAGCGAAAAGGCTAAATGTAAAGATTTCTACAGCAATCCTATAGCTTTTCTTCATGATAATCAAGTAACGTACATCCACCTCGACAAGCATGTACAAGCGCGGTGACAGTCTATCACTTGCCTTAGTCAGGCAGTTTGCATGCATTGATACGCGTTAAAAATCCAGCCAGAGGGTCAGCAAAACGAGTGACTTAGGCTGCACACAAACTGTATTACACATAGGTCAGTGTTTAGCCCTGTCTAACTTAATAAGTTAAGCTCTGGTCCAATAAAGTGACATAATCAACCTGCACATCCAGCGGATGTCGTTAATAAATGTCGATTCGGTACTAAACGTGGTACGATAGCCTGATTGAGCATACGAACGATTGCCCCATTTTTAAAAAACAAATAGACAAATTTTCGTTAATCTTATACCTAAAAGTAGAAATGAACAAACCTAGGCTAAGTAAATATGCATATACATGTTTCGACTAAACCGTACGTACAGCCTGTGTACTTATACTTAATTGAAATGAAGTCAAAATTACTTTCTGTTTCTCAGAATCGAATGTCAGAGACACGCGTTCTTTCACGATCAGATACTCTAAACGATGTTAGAGAACCAGGGCAAGAAGTTGAAGAAGCGTTCTGGTCAATTTCGCGGCTCTCTTTGGGTCGGCTTTGGTAGTCAATGTAACTCAACAGTGTCACATCTGAGAAATCCGAGTCGCAGACAGAACGAAAGTCTCAAATTGGATATCCTCATCTTAAACATCGACTGCTTCGACTTCGTGCCTGAAAACGAACAGGTAAAACAATGTAAAAGTTTGGACGAGAGCTAACGATTTGTAGCTGGTTCACAAGCTCTGCTAGACTGTAGTGTTACTATGGTCGCTTGCCGTTTTTAAGTAGAACAAAAGAGAAACTGCCCCCACTTTACTGCGTCTATAGTGTTACTATTTTTAAGATCAAGAAAACTAAAGGGCCTTTTTCGTGTTATCTAACAGCACTATATGGGTGCATTTTTCCTGTACGAGTAACGACCGCCAAAATGATGATCGTTTAGCGTATCACGCACAGAAACAAAATAAAAACCGGCACATCTACGGACAAACACAGAATGAAGATTCTTCGTTTTGTAAACGGTGAAGCTAATCAGGGCTAAAACGTTCACAGGGCACGGGACGGTTACAAAATACGGACGAGCAGTATTATGACATTCAATCTTGACATTCTGAGGTGGGTTGATATTAGAAAGTAAAAATAATTTGGGAGCAACAGATCTTCAGCTCTGGACTAAATCAGGGACTCCATGTATAATAAGTTTTAAACGTTTCAAAAACCCGCTCAGAACGCTTTGCTGAGAAAATATGATAAAGACTTTATTCGAGCCAGAAAATATTGTGGAATCGTTAGCTCTTGCCGTTGTTAAAAGATATATCTCGCAGCCAACATAGAGCAATGCAGCTTCTCAAAAGCGAATGACTTTTTTATACGTACCCACATGTACTATGGATGGCAGTGAGGGCGTCCCTGCACACTAATATAACTAATTTTCTGCAAAACACTGTTTTCTAGCTTGACGTTTTTCAAGCGTGTAATCAGCGATGTTATTATTCTTAATCCAAAATACTATAATATGTATTCTTCGGTACCCTAATTTTCCGATTTTCCTTTTGGCACCCAATGAGCGGTTGTGTGAGAGTCCATTGATTGTCAGTAGCCGCATGTCTCAGCTCGTCTTGAGGTACACTATACGCCATCTTAAAAGTTCTTAACTGTCTCGAGTTGGTTAGTTAGTAACCAGTGGGACAAAAGGGGCCTAGAAACTTAGAAGCAGATAAACTCAACGGACAAACCGAGCTAAGTCCAAGTCCAGGCCGCCAAACCGGCCCGGCATGGGAAGCCGAGAAGGAGGGGGCACGATATCTTGCAATGGAAAAGGTAGGTCATTTGCATTTTATTACTACGACGGCCCGTTTACGTTAACCAGAGCAGACGGCAGCGGCGGAGGCAGGAACACTTAAGCTGTTTCGGCACTATTCGGTGTAGGTTGGGTGCTTCGCCTGCGAAACTGCTCTTGCCCCCCTCCCCAGGACAGCTTTGAAAGTTCGTTCAGCAAAAGTATACTTTTTTCCAGAAGCTACTTCTGCCCGTACCATGGAGCTGGGACAGGAAGGGAACATGACCGCAGAAACTGGCGATGACAGAGGCAGAGGCATCGACGGGGGCGGTCAACAAACGGCGATAACTAGAAGTACTTCGTATTCGCTCTTCGATACATGAATGGACATAACTAATGATAAAATATTAACATGACCATCCGTATACAAACAACTATACGAGTAGTACTTACTGGCCGTGAACAAATATGCGCCGTCAGTAAAACTAACTGAAGAAAGCAATTATCAATCAAGCTACTTTAGTAGCGAGAATGCTTTAAGAACTGAAATTTTGTTGTTACACCTATACGAGTGATCCAACAATTAGCGCAGAAGCGACAGGTATCTGTGTTAGACCATAATCGATATCTCGATATAGGAAAGTAGCTTTTATGAAGAACATATAAAGCTAAGCTGTCGTTTATTTTCAAAACTCTGCACCGGCGGTGTTTTTGTTGTTCATCTTCGATACCACTTTTTCTCTTCATTTTAGGTTAAGCAGAGGCAAAAAAGATTCATGGCTTGAGTAAACAACTTCTATAAGAATAGTTAGGTTGTAGGGCTGCGCGCTGCGATTTACGCAGAAACAGCTAAAAAACGTAAATCCAGCAGCTATGCTGGCTTTTTTTTTTTTGTCTATATTAGTAGTGGTCCTCTGCCCGGCGACAACGAACGATGCAGCGGAAAATAGATACGTGCCTGTCCCCATATTAGCTATCGATAGGCCTTATGATCAGGTGAGTATGTTAACAAAGCTGTTTTTCAGATTAATTAGATCACCGCATCAACTGCACGCGTGGGTTCAAACGCTACCTGTTTTCGATGTAAGCAAGCAAGGGGTAGCTTCTTAATATACGATATATTATCATGGATGGCACAAATTTTGCTTTACTTGATTTGGGTGGACTCAACTTGCAATGGTAAAACTATCCGAATAAGTGACTGTCTATGTCAATACTCGACAACGTAGTTCAAGCCAAAACTTCTCGATATTATTCTGAACGCCATAGCTGGTTATGTAGAATGTTAGCTCATCTATGCTTTGCCCTTAATCTCACACAGGTCTAATATTCGGTTTGTTAATTTTGATTATCTCAATCTCATTCAATGCGTCACAATATCTTAATATTAATCTGAAAATATTACAATTGTGAACTGCATTAAGATATTGTATTCTGCAAGTACGATCAATGGTTCGCATTCTCTATCTCGCAATAATTATTCAAGTTGCTGAAAATTGTGTTTTTTTTTTTTTGTTTTTTTATATTTGCCGGACAGATTTTGCAAAGGTAATAGTGTCTATTTTTAGTTCTTCACTAAACGAGTGATTCTCGGTTATGAAAATATGCGTGCAAGCTTCACACGGATAATGAATTCCAGGTAGCCGCCGCCGCCGCTGTTTAATGGATCGGCGCTATGTAAAGCTCAAACCAGTATTACTATTATTGCCGTTGTTACTGTAATGTTTGGCCTGATAGCTAACCACGAGCGGCACCTGTTAATGAGATACATATGATATAACCGGGAAGACCCTACTCTTCTATGCAAGGAGATGGTAGTATAGTTGAACTGAGCCCCGGTAACTTATAGTCGTGCGAGTCGTCAAGGGCGATGCGAGTTTCAAGCTTGTGGCCCATACTGCAGCAACACAGTGCAGACGCTATGAACATATATGCAACACGGGTATATTCGCAGCCTAGTTCCTGGATGATTTCCCACGCTAGCCCCGTTTAATATCGACTTTCCACTTAGCAACGCAAGCATTCCCTACCTGCCTGCTTGCCCAGACCATGGTATGTTCAATAGTTTCTGCGGATTTTCATCAGCGTTCGAACGACATCAACATTCTTGTCTGCCATAAATGACAAATAATCATACTTCTATAACAAAAAAATAGAAACTGATGGTTCAACACAGCTACGGCGTGAAGATACCCCTGTGAATGATAGCGGAACGTTGCAGTGTATGGAGGGCAAGCTAGAAAAGTTTACTATTACCACTGCACACGTACGTGAAGAGAGAGACAACTCTCAGAAGCTTATGTATGGACGACAAAGTATTGTCATAGACACTTTGCGAAAATGGAGCACCATATAGAAATAGCATGTGGTTTATGTTCATCTCGCTATCGCTAAAACAATACTTGATTCTTTTCTCTAGTACCTGCATTTTTATGGGTGTTGCTCGATCCGAGACTTAATGCTTTGCTATGCAGAATGGTCGTTTAGCTATTTGATAAAAGCATAATGAGCGCAAATTCTTCACGTTATTCGCCGAGATTATAATCTTGTTCTAATTTTAGGTTTTTTTTTTTTTTTTTGTTTTTGTTTTTTACTATTTGTCATTGGCCTGTCTAGAAAAATAAATACGTTCCTTTAAGTTTGTTGAACATGAGACTTCACAACAATTACCGCGCTATTCTGCAAGTCAACGGGCCTGAAAAGAACAGCGGTCAGTATTTCCGGCTAAACACACGGTGTTTTGTAGCAAATTGCAAGCCTTTGTCCCAAATGAATCTCTGAGCTAAACGTTGCCGGAAGCCGCCATTTTTTCTGTTCCCGTTCGTTTGAGAACGTTATAAACACGTTGTCGCGCTCGCTAAACGGAGACAGTCCCTTCTCTGGCAAGTAAATGTCAATCGTTAAAAAAAATTTGCAGAGTTTTATTTGACCTTACATTTCCTACCAACTGTCTTTTCTCATTGGCCAGGGAACCGCCCCTTCTATGAAAGAAGAAAAAAATAAGATGTCTTTTATTATCGGCGATTATATAAATATATTGAGCAAAAGAATTGAAATTAGCTGATTTGAACTCCACATACAGAAACTTTTTCTACAAGCACATCTCGAGGTTTTCTAACTGTACCTTAGGCTCCTCTATGATATAAGTTCATTCAAGCCAATCGTTTGCTTCAACGAGATGTAAAAAGTAGTCTGTCATATTATCAGTTTACCATTTTTTACGCCTGCAATAATATAACCTTGCCCTTCGGGCTATAATACCTCTTTTGGCTCAGGTTTTTTTCCCTGTATATATATATATATAGTATTATGAAATCGAATTGTAAAATGGCCAGGTTCACATGTAAATGTTTAACCTTTATATGCGCATGTTGTAGATCTTATCGGCATGATTCTCTGTGGCAAATCCATTGGGAACAAGCTTCGTCGCTTTAATGGCGCTAAAAGACGCCCCCTAACAGTGACTGCTTTTGCAACAAACGGCTCTTCCATGGATGGCATTGCTAAGGTCACTGCAAAACGATACCTCGGCAGCTTTTTGTTAGGCTGCACTGGACGCCTCTAAGGCATACACGAAACGCGCACAGATGAAAGCCAGTCTCATTCCACCGTAATGTACTGCCTCTACCCAAACACTCTGGTTTCGTTTGTCTGCAGTCATCATACTCGGATAGTATTAGCAGACGCAAGCGTCGTGCGGGGTACAGAAGGCTGAACAGAGAGTTTTTTTTTTTTTTGCTGTTCTGAGAAGGATATGTCTTTAAGCGGGCTGGTCTTAGACCGTTTCTGAAAACATATATACAGGTCGGACGGTACACCTCCAATACCGTTTATTTATCTGCGTTTCTTATAAAGAAGCTGCACTGATGTATACCTTAGTCGTTTGATTAATTTAGTAGTAAAAATTTCGTCATGTTCTATTTGGTGAATAATAAGAGACAAGGTGGCGAAAAAATTTGACACTCATACTTTACTTTGTATGATTCAGTGCAACTACTCCTTGTAGGCGTGGGCCGTTGAACAAGTGGGGAAGTAGGTTGGAATTGCCATTGTTGCGTTGACCGTTGGACACTTTTGCAAGCGTCGGATAGCTGTATCTTGAGCCTTCTTTGTGACTGTACCCCCTCTAACCTTGTGCAGGAGGCCTCCAGACGAGCACTTTCTGCAAAGCTATTTTGTACGAAAAGAACTGTGCGAATGGATACAATGTTTGGTAAAGCGGAAAATGGTCGGAGTTAGCGCAAGGATTACCATCTTTTCAGCTGCTACTGAATTTATCAGACATCCACAGCACTCGTTTGTCATACACTACAGCATAAATAAGCAGTATATTTATTTAGATATATATATATATATATAGCTGCTGGTTGTGATATAGAAAATGTGAGTCTAAATAGATACTGTAGTTTCCAAGTGTAGATACGAGGAAGCTTTTTTTCTTTCGAACCAACCAGAGTGTAAGCTGTGGATTCGAATTAACACGCTCCGCTATAATACTACACGGAACCTTGAGCAAGGCTGCAGCCTTCCATAAGGCCTCCATCTAAAAGACATGACACTGAGACACAATAAACATGAGCTCAAAGTACAACCGTGTATATATGGTTGAGCTGCAATTACCGTTACCTCAACCGAAGTAAAAAGCAATTGTACTCTTACCATCAACACGGTGGATTTGACCGTTACATTAAGGGGGGGATCGTTGATATGAGCATACTATGTCGTCTTCGTACTACAACGAGTAACTGCCGCTGGCTATTTTTGTAGGGCATGCACACAGAAAGCAAGGTAGATTGATTGTAAGAGCGTAAAAGTGGAGTGATGAATAAATGATTAACTATCGCTCTCTCTCATATATACATATACATTTATTTTCCGACGCAAGTACAGCCCCAGCGACAAAAGATGATAGACCTGGAGGAAAGAAAAGTTCGTATGAGGCGAGGTGGGATACAGCCGTAATGATGACAGGGAGTTGTAAACGGTGTTGATACCATCGATGATGTTGACGACTATCACAGCATCGGCCAATAGATCTAATCTAATTAATTATTCGTTGACGACGTAAAACGAACGGTGTGGTTTTGTCTTAATTAGTCGAATCGAATTAATTAAGCAATGGCTAGCGTTACCGCTCATAGAATTGCTGGCCCCGATACTGTTTATACGACGAGACGGCCGCTGCTGTTGGCTGTTGTGTAATGGTAAACAATGAACACAGTCGAGGTCGGCAATAGCAAACATTAGGACTTTCCGTACTGAAATCTAGGTATACTTTCCATTTGTTATCTTTGCTATTTAAATTTCCTTATTTGTAACTGTCATTCTGTTAAGCAAGCTGAGATGTAATACAGTTTGTCAACACCCTGCTGCGAAAAAAAAACAAGAAACACAAAAGCCAATACAGATAGTTAGTCAGCTATATTGTCGCGAAATGTTTTATTGTGACAAGGATCCATTGGCAGTACATTATTGTTATATTATTGTGTTCAACTATTTTTTGATTTGACTGTCCCATTGAGCTTTGCACGAGTTCAAAATATGCCCTGTTAGAAAATTTATTTGGAATCATGCATAATGTGAAAACCTATATTCCAACCGCTATTTTGCCCAACGTCCAATAAATTCAGTAGAGATTAATTGGGTATTTGTCAAGTTGCCGTGTTTATTTTTTGCTAATACTATAATGTTAATTTATTGCTGAAACTCATTGGAGGAATTATCAAGCTCACCTGTTCAGACCAGTTTTCGTGCCAGATATATAGACAAAAAAAAAAATAGTGCTGATTGGCTATAGCGGTTCCGTTGATTAAAAAGAAAAAAAAAAAAGACTTCAATATCGCTACGAAATAGCCGTTACAACCTGTCTGTGCTAGTGAATACACGTCGGCTTATGTTTAGCGATTTTGCACGTTTTGCCCTTTCGACCGAGTTACCCTATTTATTCACGCTTTTTACGTCGGTCATTTTATTACCCGAATTTAAATACTTCATTATCTAACGCCTTCCAGGCGTTCCCAGATTCTACTATACTAGTTACCTTGTCTCCCTAGTTTATTTAAGTTATTGCTTTACTGAAACTAAGCCTTGATCTTGTAAACCTTAATCTATACCCTTGCACAATTATACTCTAATCTCGAGGTCCCTAATTTCGTATAAACACTAGGTAGCTAACAGTCGAGCAAGAAGACAATACGAAATTATTTATATATACTTTTGAAGAAAATCAATAATTGTATTACAAATATAACAAAAACACTGCACTTTCTCCCATCATATTCTGTTCGTGCCGAGCTAAAATAAACTAAGCAACGCATCCTGATATTTCCCAAAGCCTGAACTGCAGTTCAGCTATTTTAAAAATAGCATGTTTCCTCAGTCTGCTGAAATTTGATTTTTCAGATGCCTTTGTTCACCGTATGTCGTTTTTCCATAGTATTCTTTTAGGCCGCTAGGCCGAACCTACAAAGAAAAAGCAAGAAAATAGGTGACGCATTTAGAATCCTCAGCACACGAACATCTTCGTAAATACCTGTACTCGCTTAGAAATCAATATTTGATGTTGTCAGAAACAGTTGACGATGGCTAATTTCGTACACTATTAAATTTTAGCATTCAGTACTTTGCAACTTAGGTAACCTTAGAAGCACCTGTTCTGTTCCTCTGCAGGGTAGATGAAAAGAAAATGCGACAAATGATATCGAATGCATATGATCAGGTATATTTTTGGTAGTTTCTCAAAAAAAAAATAAGATTGTCGGAATAGGCCAATGCATCTTATCGGGCAGAGGACCGATCCTCAGGCCTTAAGTGGTTTCTTGCGTGACAAAAAAGCAACATCAATGCTGATGTAGGCTAACAAAAGCTGACAAAACGTTTTCTATTTCCAGATTATCCTTTGAAGTACTAATATTATATAATGCAATACTTGCCGTAAGTGCCTATCACTAAACAACTGTGGTACTTAATTTTTAGTAAAAAATGAAGAGAAATGGTAAACAGCGAGTATGATATGTACATCAGTGAGCAGGTTATACGATCCGTCAACTAAGGCTCGAATCAACATCCTGATATATATATATAGAGAGCCCAATAGGAAAAACTAATCGCTTTTCTGGGTCTCCCGGTTCGTTCCGTCTATTGTTGTGACAGCTAACAGCCAAAAGCGATAAAAGCTTCCACCGATCGACCCTTTAGCACACTTCTCAATCGCTTGGAAGCGCGTATGTCCTCTGTACGGCACTGTTGAGTGAAGGATCTCATGATATTGTCGAAGCAACCTAGCAGTGTGTATGGGTCGTGGCTAGACCCATCGTTTGGCTATCCCATGTCTATATATACTCGACTGCATCCAATCCGTTTTGTCTCATTCTATGTTGGCTCTCCATTTTTCTTCCTCGGGCAAGCAAAGACCGCAAATACACCTAACGGACGTAGGCAGAACGGCTTCCAACTGAGCCACTCACGTGTGGACCAACGAACAGAGAGATTCGGATCACTGACCCAAGTGTTCTGGTAATACTTCGATGTGTAGTGGAAAGCACATCCTTTATTTCATCGGTATGTTGATATAGGGTTAGTATAGGCAACTTTGCAATCGGATAGCAGCAGCAGTAGCAGCTGCAAGCTATGAAATTATGAGAAATGGTCAGGTGAGACAAATGACAACTAGGCCAGTCAACTAGATCTGTCGTACCATCGAGAAAAGGTAATCCTACTCGGAGGCCAATACAACTCAAAAAGTAACGCTAGCAATGAGAGTAGCCATATATGTGATTAAGTTATAATAGTGTCGGTCAATTCATAGGCATTGTTTGGTGAAATTTCCTGAATACTTTATGCTGACTCGTAAGCACAGTTGCGTGTGTTTCAATTATAGACGATAAACCCGAAGCATGACTGGCAAGCGGTAGCTTTACTAGCATTGTGTAATCTCATTTACTGTAGAAATTAGGTAATTGGTCTAGAACAATTGAAGTCAAAATCGGCTCAAGCAACAGTACGTCGGTTTAGTATTGATTAATTAGAATAATTTACAAGTCAAGATGAGAACAGGCGCCAAAATAGCCTATAAGCCGTCAACTATAGTTAACGTCAGGGAAATGTATTATTGAATATCACTTAGATAAATATTTTCAGAAGACCCATTTTATGTAATTATTGCTAGGTAATAAGGTATACCGTTCAAAAAGACTAAGTAATCGGTCGTCGTCGTCTATAAATTATAGTAACCTATGCGGTGAAACACTGTTTCAGATTTCGGCATCAAGTTAACACTAGGAAGCAATATTAAACAAGTTATAAATTTGTTATAAATCGTTATCTGTCGATGAATACCCAAATGGTAAAGTATGAAGTTTTCCTTCTCATGCCTTATCTATACGTATGACTAGTATAGATATATTCAATTCGGGTGATTCCACGTGGTGGTCGGAGGAGTTATCACGGGTAAGCAACTGGGCACTGCAATTACTAAACTACTTCTTTCACTCTACCGTCGCGTTTGTGCCGTTAAAGCATTTCTTGTCACGAAAACGGTGCACCACTTCGATATGGCCACAATCTGCCATACGTACAAGCTATGACACTTATCGCTGGGTGCCTGACACCATCATATACGCTACGCGTGGCCTTAGCACAACTATAGTTGTCTTCAGTGTAAGTATGCAGCCACTGTGGTCCCCGGTAATAATACAAACCATGGGTAAGTAAGGATGCCTGCGGCGATGCACATACTCCAACGTAGACACAGCAGGCTTTCGTCAGTGCACGCAGGTCTGACTGCTCGCGAAGACAAGCTGCGAACCCTGATACCCGTGCCCCTTTTGCTCTCATGCAGATTCAATGAATCTGGGGCCCCGGCTAACCCAAACAGGGGCTCTGGGAGCTAAATAGGACCAGTATGAAGGAAAGCGGGTGAGGGCGTCACGTAGTCACACTCCATTGCTGTGTGTCTTCTACTCGCCGTTGTTCGCCACCTTTCAAATAGGAGTTGGACACGCAGTGACTCAATGGCCTCTGACTAGTGGTATGTCGCCTCTTTACCTTCTAAGTCTCGAGCCTTGACTTGTTACTCAGCCACTTCGACGAGAACTGCACCTCCCATATAATATAGATAATGTTATTCAAGCGCACACGGAAAAACACCTCCTCTTGGGCAATACTGGACAGCTACAGAGGCTTTCTACGGCTGGACTTGCTTCGGAGTACCAATGCACGCTGATGCTATCGTTTACCGGCATTGGTTGCTCACTTTCGTCATTTTTCCCCGTTCTCCAAATCTCTATTCCGCACTTTTTATTGTCAAACGGACGAACATGGCACGCTTAGCCGGTAAGGGCGGAGGTGGTGATTGAATTACTTACGAAAGTGCCTCGCGCACGGGCCGCCGCGTGAACAACTACTAAGAAGCCTGATGAAAGGTGAATCGGCAAGCCTGCCACGACGATGTCCGGCTGCAAATTCCAGGACAACTTATTGTTCGAACAGGCGTAAGCGCATCTTATCTATAGCAGAACTTGAGGCTAACGATGATTGAGCTCGTCGATGAGCGTCCCTTGATCTTGGTGGCTAGTTCATAAATGGTCACTTTATTTACGTGCTCTGACGTTTCAGAAAGTCTATGAGTAATGATCAAAGACGACTGTGTACATAAGCTTAAGAGGGTCGGATTTAACCGATTTTGCCTGAGAGATAACTAATTACTACATTATTTAGGTGCTATGTTGTTCCAACAAAAAAGAGCACGGCTCTATTAATGATGAAGGAAGGTCATTTTGCGTATAGACAGAAAGACTGCAGCTATAAAAGATATGAAGGTGTTGAACTCGGCTATGGGTTATAGACAGAAAAATCTAGTATGCTGTTAGTACCCATTTAAAAGGTATTCAATATTATCCATTAGTCTAGTTGATAGGCAGGAAGTAATGTCTATATAATCAAACTGCCGGTCGTCGAACAGCGCTCTTTAAATGGCAAATTTTTAGCACATTGCCTTAGATATTGTCAATAGCAAGCAGGGTGTTGGTGGCAATCTCTCGTTGCACATAATTTCATCAAAATGTTCTTAAAATCTCCTCCGATTCTTATATAAGGTGGAATTCGAGGCTTAAAAAGAAGGTTTATTTATGGTACACAGGCGAAGCATTCGTCAGCCTTCTTCTGATTAGTTTTACAGAGAAATGCCGATCTTTAGCTCGATTTTTTCTGTAGAATCAGAGCTCTTGAAGAATTTACATTTTCTTCACCGACGGTTCAGCAATACCTTCGAAGCACTACAAACGTGCAACTGTGTTATCTTTCTTCCTAACGAGCTGACCGAATCATACGTTTTGTTATAAATTTATTGTAAAAAATTACAGTTGCTTGACAGAACGGGACATCTCAGTAAGCAGTGACGGCACGTCGCTTTTTCCAACCCCACATTTATTTACAAGTCCGAATCAAATACAGAAAGCGGCTTCAAGCCACTCTCTCCGTCTTGGTATATTTAAATCATTACAAATGAACTATGAGATCACTTAAAGTATTTTTTAATACTAGGCGAGCTACTAATGTAATATACTCAAATATCCTATAAAATTAAAAGTGGAATAATATAAACAGAATATAAATGCATGACAAAGCCACTCTGCGTGTCACGGAAAGCAAAAAAAAAACAAGAGGTATCAGTTCTTACCCACATGCTACATTTAATTAGCGTAATGTCTCCTATACACCGCTCGTATGCCCTCGCTAACCCTACACCAAGCTCTTTTAGAATTAGCGTTCCTAACGTTAACTGCGAATCTATCCTCTGTCAAATCTATTACCAAACAAATTCCCAAATAACGAGTTGACCATTTCACCGCCATTGGGATACCTTCGAAGTGAAGCATAACAGTATTACTCGGCCTGTATTGGATTGCTCACAAAATTTCATATATTTTTGAGGACCTACCACTTCTTTTTTAGCGTAACCTCTGCCTATTTAACATCGAAGTTGTACCATCCATATTCATGTATTCTATTCCATTAGCTCACTCGTTTGCAAGAGAGACGCGTGTTTGTTTAGACCAGTATATAAAACACTGTTTAAGGTAACGGTCGTCATTTGACGAGATGCAGAGATTTTCACTTATGTGCACTAGTCTATGGCGTGAATACAGCCGAGCCATTCACGCTCCCATCGCGCGTATATCCCTTATTGAGTTTTCTTCGTTTGTCAACACAATAAAACGGCCGACTATCTTACTACTTTTGGTGGATTCTTCTAGGGAGGATGCCCATGGCTGAGAAGATGACATGTACGTTTTGTCCAGCGATTATTTGCAATCTCTTGTTGGACACAGGCTACATAAATACCATGGATATACGGTCGACCTATGCAAGAAGGATCGTTTGGCAGTCCGTCTGAACGTCAATGTTATTACGGCCCAATGCTGTAAACGAATGATGTCTGGACAACAGGCCACCGCCTCGGTTGTACCAAAGCGTAAAGACTACAGTTACGTCTCTTGTGGTGAGACTCCAAAGCGCCTGGTAGGCTCTTTCCATTAGAAGCAGCGAATAAACACTTTTACCGTATTGCTATATACTGGCCTAAGCGAAAACTACAGTAAGTGAACCGGTTATAAGATAAGCACATCGCAGTTGTACCACTTCGAGTGTATTTGGGCTGCATTTGATTACTATGTAGAAAAATATAGACCACTGTGGAGTAACAAGTTTTAGTAGAAATGTACCTAGAAGGCGCACATCGTCGGAGGGCGAACGTTGTGGGCGACAACAGTAACAGAAAAACAATTCGGCGGGTCGGTTCTCCCTAATCATGATTATATCAAATAGAGTTTATTAACTTTCTTGTTCATTGTGAAATCTATTAAACTATTTAGCAAGACATCTGATGCAGCACCATCTACCCGCTGGATCACTTCTTCCTTTGCAGAGAAACTTGTGCCAACGGTAGCCAAACAAACAAGATCAGTCGGTATAATTATATATTGTATATAGTTATACTGACTGGTCTTATATATATAACTATGGCAAGCAAGTTCCGCGACAGTATTCTGAACTTTGATCATCTAAAAGATGACACAAGCTCTTAGTACACTGTTGTTTTTTTATAAGCACACGCTTAGGTCATACCGAGGATTTCAATGGATAAAACCCAAACATACCGAAAAGACAATACACTTTAGCCAAATTCGTTCGGCTTTTTACAATCTTTAATCCCGTGGGATACGCTTTTGTGGATTATTTATCCTTTCCTTTTGTTTCCAAATGTATATTAGTAGGTATTCATCGGAGAACGGTAGAAAAATCTCAAGTCGCTTAACTCTCAAAAAGCTTTTGGGCCAGTCTTACTAAATGTAGTGTTCGCTGGAGTACAGCCGAGGAGCTCATTATCCAAAATAAACGCTTCCGCTCGAAGAAGATATCTAAATCCTAGTTAGATAAATTGCATCACCTATCGGATTGTTCAGTGTGAGATGTGACATAAAAAGTCTATCTTTGGAACTTTTTGCGCACATACAAAAGATCTGCGTTCTTAAGAATCATTAATTATATATATTATATATATATATATATATATATATATAAATCGTTAATTAAGAATGCTTAGGTAGGATTATTGGTGACCTTACTCCATTTGTACTGTAACCTATTCCTGTTGCTGCACGAAGTCAACAGAGTCCCGGAACGTAAACATTTTTTAGATTAAAGCACGTTTTCTTGTAAGCTACCAAGACTTAAAAATCTTGGTGTGAAATATTTAAGGAATTAAAGGAATATCTAATAAGTATGGTTGGTCGTAAAAAATCCTTTACTCAAATCATCCACAGTATCATTTAGCCACGGTCAACGATCTAAAGCTCACGAGGCTGTATCGGGTGATGTCTGCGTTAGATTTCCAAACAAAGATTATAAGCTTTTGTATATTTACTTCTAGACGATGTCTCAGCAATTTTGTTGCAGCCAGCCGTTGGAAAAACATAAAAAAGCTCAATTTTTCATTACAAGCTTTTCACGACTAGAAAATTTTCAAGTCAACTGTTCACGATGTTTCCTGTAGTAGGTTTCTCACCTAATGCAAGCTTTAAACGGCGGGCTGTCTCTGCCGCTACAGTTTCTTAGTGAAACTTATATTCGTACCTGACTTAAATTTTCTGATTTGCGGACTTATTACTGCAACTGACCTCAAAAGCTCGAGTGCTCGTCTTCGAGTACACACTCTTTTCTTCCAAACGTGTAATCCGAAAACAAGAAACCTTTATAAAAAAGCGTCATTATGAGGGGCTTTGTATTGCACGACTTAATACTTCAGGTGTCAAAGTTCGTGGTCCGACGTTTCTGTTTGAACAGTTAGATCTAAACTGATGTACATATGTTTAGGTAGCTAGGCGCCGAGAAGCGTGCATTTGTGCATGACATATGTACCTTATGTAGGTGCTCATTTAGCCGCTGTGATGACCGGTGTCCTATCTCTGAGCCACAACGTGGCCGATTCGTGCCAAGTTTCCATTCAGCCCAGTCCACCACCGTTCTCTCGTTCTTTTTCGTCCATTTTGCGAGGCAGTAGCCCCTTTGACGTGTCGTCGTGTTCCGCCCAAGTCTCATTCATCCATGGGCCCACCTATCCGATTTTTGCAAGCTGCCGCAGCATGTTGTTCTGAATCATGACATAAATTCGACATGAAGCGCCGCTATAGACAGTCGGAGGTCCGTACGGTAGATGGCTGGCTGATCTCTTTTGGTATGATTAGTTTTCTTGCATGAGGAAGCTTCCCATCGTAAAGATGGAGATTAACAGTGGAAAAGAGAAAGCCTAGCTCTGCTATGTACCGTCTTTATTACTGCCGTCCTTCCTTCTTTACCGGCACTGGAAGAAAGTGGTAATTGACGGCAAGCGTGATAGGGCGAACACAAAAGGAAAACGGGTAGGCCGATCAGAATCACTTTTTTCCTCATCTGCTTCGGTAGTGAAGATGGAGATGTGTTCCCGTCCACGTGTCAGTTGACTGCTGCTGCCGTTCTTGCTGTTTGGGTACAAGTAGTAGGGGGTAAATTGGCTCGATGACGAAAAGTGCAGATCCATGTATCGCTGTTGTCCGATTGGTAAATGCAGAACTAGCGACTGTAGTTCTAGTAGATATTCTCCCATAAGCGATTATTCGAACCCGTGGATCTGAGCTAGTCGGGTAATTGCCATGCTTAGACGAGAATATCTATAGCGCTGCGCATCTATGTAGGATCGTAAGCAAAAATCAATTCGCCGGGAGATACTTATAGCCAGAAGGATTCACATATATTAAAATAACTTTGTTCCTTCACACAAATTAGTTTGCAATCTTGAAAAATTAATTCCAATATTGTAGAGACGTCTAATGATAGACAATCATTCTATTCCGTCAGCGCCTATCTAACATGAAGCATATTTGCTGAACCCCATCCTTACAAGGAGCCATTCTGACTGAAGTTTACATTGGCGGCGCGTCCTTAATACCCCGTTGTTCATACCATGGAATAAGCCGAAAGTGAGGAAAGAATTAAAGTTGTAAAGCTAAACAATATATATACTGATGTAAGGCTTTGTACAAATGAACGCAGAATACGACGTCAAGTGAAGGGCTTTACACCGCTCAACAGTGTCCAGCTGCTTATACTATCTGCACTAAAATCGTGCCATTTCACTAGAAATAGTTTCTTGAAAACCTGCCCAGAGTGGCGAAGCTGTACCCCGATGTAATGGAAATAGCCTTCGCATTAGATCGGAAGCCGTTTCTGGGTTTGGTCTTGCGTTTTAATTCATATGAAGCCAAGTTATAGAACCGGAGATTGAGACGAGCATTTCCAAGCAGTAAAAAGCCCGAAAGAAGGTGCTCGAAAACGCCATCAGTTGAATATAAATAGTTCATTGAGTTATTATGCATGTAGCTGAAGCAGAGAACAAGGTCGAGAACGATACAAAATTTTACAATACATTCTGGGCTGGATGCTTCTCAGATTTGTTCAGGCGCGTCTGCGTGATGAGCAATCTGCAATCTAATCTATGCACTGTTTTGCTTGTAGTCTGCTTGGTAATGTCGCAATGAAAGCGATCAGTGAAAGGAGCAAGTAAGCAAACTAAATTTTCCTGCTATGCTAGGGTCTTTGTTTTTACTGCCATATCTGTAGCGGGCCACAAGTTCCATCTTGTCGCATTTCGAATGAGTTACAGAGGACGCAACCCTGTCACACTTCTATGCCGGCTCTAGTCAACTACAAATGGGTTTACAATCCGAATACACGTGTCAATAGGAACATTGTATAACCATGGTCTATTGGTCCCGATCTGTCTCGACACTATTTTTTACTAACCGAAGCACTACGTTCCGGCCTCGACCTTCAAGGACTGAACACTTCTACCGCTACTCAATGCTTAATGAAGCTAATCAGATTACTTATTTTATGAAAAATAAACCCTGAAGAATTATTTGCGCCACACCGTATTTTCTTAGGTTCCATAACTGATAGCCGAAGAGCCTCTAGTATCACAGCTCTTCAAACTCTACAGCCGCAGAAGCAGGCTAAGGGCAACATCACTTTCGGTCCTTAATACTTGGCTTGAAATAGCAAGGTGGCATGAAGCACTATTATTTCAAAATAGGTTAACTCGTAACTTGAAACTCGCTTTAGAGACATTTTGTGCGGAGAGGCAAATCTATGATAACGAATAATCCTCTGTATTCACAGAAATTAAATGGTACTTATGAAAATTAAATATAACGTATTTAGTTATCTATTATTGGATTCTTTAACGAGTAGGCTGTTTTCTTTCACAAAAAAAAAAAAAAAAAAAAAAGACTTAATGTACACGTTTAAAAAATGCATGGAAAATATAATACAAAATTTTGAGCTTTATAGATTACCAAGTATCTGGTAATGTAAAGTACGTATGAATAATATAGTACTGTAGTAGAAAGACTAGCCAAAAATGGCTGAATTCAAAATTTATTTTAAAAGCAGTGTAAATACAAAGATACTGGTCATAATAAGTCTATATTTTCTTCTTCTTCTTGAGTATACGCCGTGTGTACTTTGATACTTGGTCAAGCGAAAACGAAAGTCGACATATTGTATATATATATATCACATGAATCTTCGTAATATCGTCCAGAACGATTTGATTGCACTCAGAGAGCTTATGTTCACGATGCCAGTATCAGTATTTCAATGTCCTGATACGAGCTCACGCAACAGAATTTTAAGATGCCAACGAAGGTTCGTTCGAAATAATCTCGTTTTCCAGGCTATTCTGTGGGAAGTACGGCTAACTTATAAACTAGAATACGTAATCGTTGGTCCAGCGATTGTAATTCTTCTCCATAGCATTTTTACAATTGGCACTATCTGCATTGACTTGTACTGGGCAGAGCAATTGCTTTTCAATTATGGACAACGAAGCACCGTCAGCCTTGTTGTGTTCCCATGAAATTATTTGTTTAATTTTGAATTTGAACAGGAGAGCGGTAGAAGGTTCGATGCCTTGTCAGCCGAGCGAACTTAAATAACTGCGCTGCTAATTTTACTTAACAATGGCTGAAATGAATTATCCCTAGCAGATGCATGATGGTTGCGAAGTTTGACGTCTGAAGAAAAGCTGAAAAGTTACATCAGATGTTGTAGAACTTGAAATATTTAACCGATCGGTAACTGTTACTATATTTGCAGAGCAATTTCGGTACAATTAGTACCCATTAGTAGAATGCTGACAATTACGAGCTTTTTTTTGGTCCCAATGGAGCAGTTTATGGGGTCGACCTGTAAATACATCCTAATTATCTTTTTATAGCTAGTCAAAATAAAATGTACCATATAATTATAATGTTAGGTAGCATCTGAGTAAAAAGAATTGCACATTAAAGTTATACCACACAAAAGCTGCTTCAAGCAAGATTGCCGTGTTTCGACAAATCGTCAGACTAGGAACCGTGCGCTCCAAGAACACCTACTAGGATCTACTACGATGACCGTCCGCTCACTGCGAACTGTGCTAAACGAATGTTTTCTGTTCTTCCCCCTTTTTCCCCTTCGCCATATTATTATACATCCTTGCTGTTTCTTACTGCCCCTACTTCATTTCAAATGCTTTTACTTATCATAACTGCTGTTGGGTTCGTTTAATGGATTCTCGATTTCGATATCTCTGCGGCATATTTCTTCAAGTCCGTCTCTTGTTATTCGCCCATCTGTTGATGTTTCTTTTGTCTATGATCGTAGTATCCCCAGAGCTCGTCTTCGGTATCCAGCTGAAAGTGCAGAAGCTAGCGGACTTGTTTCATCATTGCTCTTTCCCCTTATTAATTATCCAGCTATCAGGGGGTTCGCCTGCTCCCTACGTTTGTCCTGTCCCACTCTGCTCTGCAATCATATAGTGTAATAATTGTGCCAGTGATGACAATGTGACGTTGAAGCTAAGTGCAGTTGGCGCCACCAGTTGGCGATGCTGGTTGCGGAAGAAGTTCGACGTGGTGCCGATCTGAATGCTTCGATGACTTCCTGAACTCTTTAGCGGTACACAGAGACAGGCATCGTGTACTCAACAAGAACATTTTCGCTGTGCCTCCCCCTTCTCTCATGCCTGTTTTACTGCTCTTGTTCCACTAACTTTCGTTCTGTTACGTAGGCGCCTTTTCCGCTCTCTAGTTTGCTTGTCTTCTCTTCTTAGGCCTTCTCCAGACTATTTCCTTGTCCTAAGGTCCTGCAGTGCATCCCACCCAACTTTCCTCTTAGCTTAGATGGCCTGCTCGGAGGGATGGCCCGAAGCGCCAATCTGGAGCTACCGACGGGTGGGCCACTACGACTACCGTTAATGCTTGACGGCGCCTAGTAGCGGCAGCCAGGTTGGCTCCGCTACGCGTTCTTCTCATAAAAACCTTCTAGCTGTGGGCTGCTGCGCGTTGGATGGCCGTTCTTCTATTTTTCTAGCAGCCAGAGCTGGCAGGCCCGACACGGCCACCACTTTCTCCGGCGGCTGCAGCCACACGAACAGCCAAACGCTTTCTAGTGCATTCGACCGCTTGGGTCTCTTACAAGCTAGCTTAGCCGTTCGCCTGCCATCGGTTGAGGCCAATGAAAGCATTCTTCTTCCTGTTCCTTCTTGGTCTCGTACACGTATCTAGACGCATGATTTTTCCTGTTTCTCTTCCGTGATCGGGCCTCGATCTCTACCAGCATAACCTCGTTCTAGGATATCTAACTATACTAGCAAAGCAAGAAATCAGGTACCCCAAAAAACCCTCTTAGAAAAATATCCTTTTAGTGAGGCCAGCTCCCAACCCCGCAGCTCGATCTTTTCTTCTATAAATTTCACACTGAGATTGAGGCTGCAGTCCACAAGACTAGGTACGTTATCTTATATGAGACGTAGGATATTGCGATACTAAAACAGGCACTATTACCATTACCCTTATTGTTGTTATGTCTGCAATAGTTTGAGCCACAAAGGCCACTTAAAGATTTGTCCGAAGACAATAATGGACCCCATGACCATCTTTGAGCTCAAATAAATCATTCAGATAACGAGATTGAAAATGCTTGCTGAAGGTTCTAACAAATAGTAAATATAATGTACTTGGTTATAGAAGCAAATTAAAAAGGCAGTGCTTTTTAACAAAGGGGGGAGCGCTCTACGAGCCCAGAAGATCAAGCGTTGGACTGAATAAAATATTAAATATATTTAGCATATAAAACCCAAATAGCTTCAGTATTAGCATCTGGTAATATCGAACTGGAGGTACAATATATATAAATATCCATGTAGATATGTTAATTACAGCCTATTACCCTGGCGCTTGTTCAGTTTGTGTAGATTACTGGCTCTAACAATAAACAACAATATCAGCAGGCAGCGGTCAATTCTGGAGCCCGACACGGGAATCAACGTAAACTCTAATTGCGACTATACTTACAGGAGTAAGTTCTTAGCTTAAACTGATTAGAGTAGAAAGTTAAAATCTGAACGGTTTAGCTTCTTTGTCGAAGAGATTATGAGAATTGTTTATTTCTTCTAAACCTGATCTTTAATCTACTTATGACACAAATCAACCCAAGAAATCTGCCTCTATCATTTAGACGTAGACAATTTATGTATACGAATGTTGTGCACAGCCTTTGACAACTGCATCCTTCCGCAGGCAATCATTACTAAGTGAACCAGATGCTCTTTTCACAGCGTATAGTTTACTCTTAGCGTAGTAGACTCCAACAAGTGTTCATCAGAGTGCTAAGTTTAAATGAAGAAGTTCAACGTTATTGTTTGTATCCTGTAAAAAAAAACCATGGAAATGGAGCATACTTTGAACTAACTAGTGGCTATTTGTGGTGGGGCAGGCACAGACGGGCTGGATAGTCCGAGGGTAGATTTTTGAGTTTGACAAATACCGTAGTAAGAAGCAATTACTTTCTGAGGATTTCGTTACGATAGATAACGCTAATAGTCCCATTAACGTGCCCATAACTACGCATTGAGAAGGAACTGCATCAGTTGTCAGCCCAGGTTCCCGATAAGGCAAGCATTTCACGAACTGAGTCGAGATACAACAATCGGATCTTTGTCGTTAGAACAGTTGCGTGCGCACACAGCGTGCGCAGGTATGAAAGTCCCTAAAAAAAAGTTTAAACATTAGAGTGAACAGAGCGATATAAAGAAGTCAAGTATTTAAAACTAGTACTAATTAATAGAATAAGTTATTATTCTATTAATTAGTACTGTATTTGAATAATTATTCAGTGGTAAACATGCCTCCCATTGATGTAAGGCGAAGGGTTTTTGCGCATGGCCGTTGATCTTCTATAATGCACTTAAACTTTGTTCAAGCTGAGTCCATTTACAAAAATAGCCAATTATTGGTTCACGTTGTGGGTAAGGACTTCATTAGCAAGTAATAGTTGATCAAGTCTAGAAACTCGTATTGCCAATGCCATTGCTGTGGCATGGACTGCTTAGCGTAATATTCTATCTCTGCTGCTCCATGTCGAAATGGGTTGGGCTGGTTTGCAACTAGATCGTAATTTGCCGAAGAAGAACCGAGGTCTTTTTATCACCAAATGTCCGGAACGGCGTTTTGGTTTCAACGAGGATAGTTTCATCAGTGCTGACGTGAATTATCACCGCTAATAGCACGGACTCGTGACTGGTTGCCGCCACACTAGTTGCAGAAGTAATTAAACTGTTACGAATACTCATAAAAATTTTTCGGGGGTTTTCCCCTTTTCCAATTTTACCTCACCGAGCGGCTTTTAGTGATGTCAGTCGTTTGTTGTGGCTGAGTTATTCGTGAATAAGCTAATGATTTGGTGTGAACAAATAGTTATGGGTACTTAGGTCGGGCTTCTCTTGAAAACAAATTCGCGCCTTTCCTTTCTTCAAGATCATAGTTGGAGACACCGGAGAGACCGCTTTTGCCAAATTTCCTGCCGTCGCTGAAAATACAGTTCTGTCGACTCACATCGAGATTTTGGCCTGGAAAGTCTAATGCAGAAAATTTAAATTCTAAGCATACTTCTCGTTCAGGACAACCCTGCTTGGTTAGATTTTTCCATTAGGACAAGGGTTAGATGTATCAAGTTCTACCGTAAGTAGAATTTTTTTTTGAATTAGGAATTTGGAAAGAGCCTCGTCGTTGACGGATAATTAGACAGAACTAGCTGTGGGAGCAGTATATTTTTTTTAATTGAATTTTCATAGGTTGCTGTAAAGGGATTCAGTATAACAATCGACTGGGGTGATACGACTGGATCACAAAAGGTGAGACTATTCTCGCCCACCTAAAGCGAAAAGACAATAGAGGAGAGTGTTAATTACATATATATATATATATATATATACTGGACCAACAAGAATATCGTTCTTCATAAGTTTCTAAAAGTTAGTGAAGTTGTCACGGAGGCGTCTGCTATGTACAGCTGGAAGAAGTAGTACCTGCTATGCGCCGAACCCCATCCTAACAAGAAGAGGCGTAATTCTTTAGCAGGATCACGCTCAGCTACATATTGCGGGGGTAATTTGGAACACCATTACACAGCTGCACTGAGAACTCTTGATGCTCCCACGAGATTAACCTTATCTCATATCTACGACTATCCCTCATTCGCAAATCCTCAAAACCCCTTTGACATCCAAGTTTTGACCACGGAGGATCAACTCGAAAACGTAACATCTTAATTTTTTTTGCGCATGAGGATAAATGTTTTCATCAACGCAAGTTTCATTTTTTGCCTGATTAACGACAAAGGTATGCATCTCCAAACTGACGTAAGTATTCTTTAATCAGTGATAGTCGTATACATTTCAATGTATACGACCATCATTGAAAACTAACCAAGAATATTCTACTATGCTATACCGAGGCAGATTTGTTTGTATAAAAAGGGCTGTCGAAAGTCCACATGAAATCTCAATGAAATTTTTATTTAGTGGGCTTGAAATTCGGGGGAAAGTTTTTAATATAGTGAATATGAGTTTGTTCTAACTAAATGACGAGTAAAAATAATTTTGAACAGGTCACCTTTCTGCCCCTTCTTAGTAGTTTCCTGGGTCCTTCTGGTGATCAAGAGGTTTAACCCGAATCTATTAATAGTATAGTCCCAGGTAAGGCACACATGCCAGCAACTCGATCCTGTTGTAACCTTCAGAGAGCAATCACAATATATATAGGTAAAACAAACTGGCAGAAACTGGAAGATTAATGTACCCCTTGCGGTTTAGAATGTAGCCGATCATTGGAGACTGCAGGAGGCAAACTTACGTCTATTCAGTAAAACTGCACCCTTAGCACTCTTGGAAGCAATGCCACGACGTTAGGTGTTCTGTGGTGTACGATGGAGACACGTCCTAGATAACCTTTCATCTAACAGAAATTTGTGTTTATTATTTCAGGTCTCGTTATTACATGGCGGGTAGAGGATATAACCTGGACGCAACAACAGAAATGCCTCAGACCGTTGTAGCGAACCACCGATAGGTATAAAATAGTATTGGCCCTTTGTACACTAGCAATTGAAACTATGTTTGGCTTCTAGCTTAATTCGACTTTCTCCAAGTGCTACACGTGCATAGGGACTTTATAGCGCATACACATATATTTTTTCTCCTTACCGTTTACACTATCAAATTAGACAACTGAAAATAGTTCACTGCTTTTCCAAAAGCTTTGCAGTTGGTTTTGGTATTAATAAAAAGGACTTAATTATAGTAATTTTAGTACTGGATAACCGGCTAAGGATCTGTACAAGTATTTTTGAGATAACCGAACTATACTGAATTTCGACGGCTCGTGGTATCACACTAGGGTACACATGAATTTTTCTACTAGTGGTTCTTTCAAAGAACAACAACAGATTTCTACATGTTCGCCAGAACAGCAGTTTACTCACTGAACTAATCAGCTTTCATTGCGAATTTCTAGGTAAGTGAGGCGTTCACGAATCCAGATATCTGAATTACTAAAAATGAAAGAGTTAATTTATTTATAACGTTTGGAATGTTTTATGAAACGTACATTGGAAACTCGCCTTCTTCGATGTTTACGCTTCGTGGTAGCAGCAATGAGAAATATGGCCTGGGCACGTTTCTTTTTTTTTTCGTGTGATACTCAAGTCATGGCCGTTTTCTTTGTTTGCAGCTTTCTAATAATTAGCCGCTTCATTCTGCCGAAGTCAAATTTTATTGAATCAGTCTTTTGATCGTCACCTAGGAAGTGTCTAGCTGCGCTACATCAGCAAGGCCTGTTTGCACGACGCACTAGTATAGCGGGGATTACGCAATCGCTAATAGAAATCTGGACTAAGTGATTTCCAGTTAACCAATTCTCTTCAATTCTCACGTCGACGATAGAGGCGGTAGCAGCGATGGCGACGGCGTATCAGAAGGCGAAAGCCGGTTAAGCAATCGCTTTTGCTGCTGCGAAACTGATCTGAGACGACAATGTAGAGGACGGGGAAAAAGCGGAAGGACATCCGAAGTGCGTTAAGCGATTGGACCTGTTCCCTTTCAGTAGTTAGCATCGTTGCTGCTACTGCTGCTGATCCGACAGATTTGGTTTGGGGAAAAGGGACCGCGGATGAGCGAGCGAGCTGAACACAAGGAATATGCTGTCCATCGCTTCATCAATCTAGACCGAAACTGGGCAAACGCACTGTTAGCTACGTGCAAAGCAGACAGGGATTTGGAGATCGCTTCCCTGAGTAGCAGCGGCGGCTGCCACTGCTGCTCCTGCTGCCGATGATGGTATCCTACAGTCGTGGCCTGGGAAATGGGAACCAGAAGGAACTGGGGATGTGAACAAGACCGATAGAAAACAGCAGAACATCGAAGGGGTAAAAGAAGATTCAAGGACAAAGAAGAAGAAGAAAGAGTGTGAACGAAAGTGAGAGTCGACTGCTGTTGGTGAAGGCTGATCGCTGGTGACAACAGCCTGTTCATCAATCTGGATTCAACCAGCCGCCGAAGACGGGAATCCGAACCGAAAACGGCCGCAACTAAAGAATGGCGCTGAACCCTGTCTTGCCGCTCTGAGAAGCTGGAAGAATTGAATCGGCTAGAAGCTTAGGTCGATATAATCGACAAAGCGATTGCAACGACCAATACCCAGCCCCGACAGCCGCTGCTGGTGTTGTTAACTAGGTACTAAGGTACGCACAGCAACAAGGTGAAGTGAGCCTTCAGCAAACACTTTGCAACAGGACAGATAGCGAAGCGCAGGCTGCGGAACCCCCTTAGCCAACAACGAGGCTCGCGACTGGGTCGATAGCGTCCGCCTGCTTTCGACAAGAGTCCAAAACAAAAAGAAGACGAAGACGACAAAAAAGGAAAACGGACAGAGCTTTAACGACTTATGAGCCCCGATTTAAAAAGCGCTCGAAAGATGTTGGTGTATATGAATTTTAGTTTTAATGAGAGTAAGTACGACTGATGGTTTTCTAAGTTTAGTTCTCCGGTGCAACTCTGGGATCTTAATATACCTGTCATATTAAAGAAAATCATTTTCTATTTAACTAAAAGTGGTCTTATGTCGTGTTAATTAATTAAACTATTGACACCTTCCATTAATGTAAGTGGCGCATCTCAGATTATTCAGACTTCGATTTGTATAAACTTATTTAGGTACTATAGATACAGCATTCTCATAGGTGAACCGTTAATAGAAAAAAGTAGAGATAAAATATTAAGTATCAGTTCATTTATAAGCAGATTCCAAAGGTCTCACCTTAAACTCCTCAACTCGGACATTTCATACATAGACTTAAACTCCCTCCGATCGCTAGTCTATTGTAGACTTCCTAGCTTGTATCCTCAGCAAGTAACAAAGCTGATTCCGTAAAGAGCGATACTCTCACGATCATTTGTTGGACGTTTTTATCATTATATTAACAAGAGCCCTTATTATTATGTTGTGCTCCATCAAGAGTTCATAATGACGCTGGCCTCTTGCGATGAACAGGATGATACGATAGTCGAACCAAGACATAACTATTTCACTTCTTTATAGACAGCAACGTAAAGTTGATTACATCGTCATAACCGTCGAGTCGAATTCCGGCCGCAATCCGTTCAAGGCCAATCGCCGAGTGGCCGCCAGAGAAATAAAGCGTCCTGATGCGCCTAGTCCTGTGTACGGCTGAGCGAAGCTGGGCCTGCCCGATTGATTAAGGAAGTTTTAACAGTAGAGAACTTAAGAGAAACATACCATACGCAGAGAATCGTACGCATTAGTTTCGTAGTTCAATAAAGAGAACAGAGTAAGCTCGAAATATCTGTTTTCTGCGTTATGTACATTCGGTTCCGAACGTTGCGTCGGTAAAGCTTGGCCTCATATCGCTTGATTGTATCATGTCTAAATGCTCTATGAACTAGGACTGGGACTGGTATCACATTTAACAGAAGTTAACAAATTTTAGCCAAAAAAGAGGCAGACAAAGCGAGGTATACTAGTCTGTAAGGTCTATATGTACATAGCATGATTGTTTGTCATTCAAATAATCTCTGAAAATACTTTAGAAAAATAGAACAAGTCAATATTTCGACATAAATTTCCGCTTCTGTATCGTGAAGCGCTGAAAAAGTTGAACATCGCTGCTTTAATGAAAGTCTTATGTACCAAAATCACTCTTCGAGACGATTCTGCCAGAAATTATCCGAACAGAGCAAAGGACTTAAAATAATAAAAACATATTGAACTGAAAGAACTAGGTGAAAGCAGGAACAAGCGATCTATCGACTTCATTGAAAAGCTCTCTGCATCGACAGAAACTGCTTCTGTCAAGATCTCGAAAACTGTTGCCCTTAGAAGAAAACACACTACATCAGCGACTGTCCCTTGAAATTACCGCTCTATTGTCCTTACACTTTTTTCGTAAACGCAACGGTCGACCTCTAACACAAGAAATCGCGTAAGCACTCGTACTGTACATGTGTACAGATACAATCGTATGCCAAAAACGTCTTGTGACAGTCAGTGCACGTTATGAGCGATTGCTCGCTGTTTATCAAGCCTCGTTCTTCGACACGGCATTGCGCTGGCTAGCCATAATATCTGTCTCCGGCATCTTCCTTCAGAGAAATCCTATTCGTGTAGTAAGAAAGGGACTAATATATCCTTAGAGGTTTAATCAACTGTGACATTGTCAAATTTTGCTCAGCAAGAGGTACCATCTATATACCGCTATTTAGCCGTATACTTTACTGGCTGACACTTGCATGCACCTCAGTATTTGGATATCCCGTTACAATTCTCGTATTGTCGTTAACATGCATCGCGTCGAGCTTTGCGCCGCCATCGGAAAATTGAGGCAGTTGGCTTCGCACTCGTTTCGACCTCGGCTGAATGGTGCAAAGAGACAAACGGTAAAAGTACTGGCACCGCCAACGTTAGAGGTCGTCGTAATGCTGCTGCTGATGATGAGCCAAGTATCGCTCTGACAGAAAAAAACAAAGAGCAAAAAGAGGAAAATACGTTGGTTTCTGTCCGCCTGCCCATTCAAATAGCGCGACCTGTTTATAGCTGAAGACGAAACCTCCATTGAGGGACATTGCCAGAGCAGTGTTAAAGCTAGAGCGGCCGAGCTTTAGATATTTCGTGAGGGTGTTACAGCCCCAGCTTTTGTAACACGGGCACACACACGTACGTATGGCCCAACCTTTAGCCGTCACGCCTAGACCCTCTGCTTGCTTTTGTTCCAAAAACCTGCTTCCTCTTTACTGCGGTAGTCAACGAGTCATCCATTCCGTCCCGTTCCAAGTGACAGTGGGGCCGAGCAACGACGTCGTTTCTGTTAAATGCGCGAGCTGTCCTCTCCGAGATCGAGCGAGCAATAGGACGCGAAAGCTAGTGGCATTAGAGCTAAAGGGCCGAAAGGCTGCTGTGGAGAGTGCCGTTGAGACAACCGCCGCAGCTGTATAGGTCTGGACCGCTTTTGTTCTTCGATGATATGGAGTACCTTGGCCGAAGACCTGAATAGCCTGAAGATGAAAGCAGCGTCAGAAAACACATAACAAAGCAGCAGGGTAGCCTGTCATAGGCATATACATATATGGCCGAATAAACGGCCTGCGCTCGCTAGGGCAGGTAGTTAGTAAAGAAAACGGCCGTGTCTACTCCAGAAGGAGACGATATTTTTTCCTGTGCCTGGATTTTTGTGAGCTTTTGCTTCACGCAAATGATGCAGCATCTTCGCGAATATATTACGACGGGTATGACGTGTGATATAGGGCTCGAGCCAGCGGTCGTTACATAAAGTTTACCGCCAAACAAAAACCGCCAGGCAATAGTATACTTGGTTTCGTTTAGCAAAGAATAAGACCTAAATGATGAATCATATATAATCTCAGGTTATTCCATTCGACCTTATATAGCAATCAAACAATTCGTTATTAGTATAATTTGAAAGTATCTCCCCTCACTGGGGTACTCCCGCACGATCGATGTATATTTACTATTCAAATTAGTAATGCAAATTTCGATATCCATCTTCTTTTGGAGAAGATCAACGTTTTAATGCACGGAAGCAAATATACTGAGAATACATACGTGTGTCCTTCACAAGATTTGTGAAGGTTCTTCTCAGAGAATCTATCTGCAGACGGCTTAGACTCGAAAGCTGCCATAGACACATTTCGTTTCGTGATGGAAGCCAGCCATTTGAGTCAATGTTTACCGGTATTACCGGATATGGAAACATTCATTTCATGGGGTCTGCCTGAATTATTTGTGTTTGGTTCATTCGTGAGCAAGACGAACCCTATACCTATGACAGTTTTGCAGATTCGATGTAGGATCAGCTACACGTACTTTTATTAGATACCATGAGAAATGAGAAGATAAGATACATTTATGACCGGCGGTTTTTATTTATACTCTTTTTATAGTCGTTATATGATCCGAAATCCGAAAAATATTATTTGTAGCCCACAAATGGCTCAAAGCCCAATTTTCGTTTTGGTCAAGTTTTAGCCAGACTCAATTGTCGCATTCAAATTGAGTTAGCAGTAATAATAATAATAATAAAGAATACATAGTATCGACGCTGTTAAACGGTAATGTAATTGCCTCAGACGGGGTTTTTCAGACGGTCTTACGTAGTGCGGATATATATGTTCAGTCACATCAGTCCGTTTGGTGCTTTGATTCTTGCCAGCCGTTTTTTACTGTTTACATGTACATCAAAAGCGGTAAGAGGTCCATTGCTGATTACACGTCCTCGTTGATTTTCTATATAGGAGCTCCAACATATTATTAATGCAGTTCTTCTCCAACGTATTCTCTAGCATTTCATACCTAAACTGTACACATAACATGAGCAGTTTAAATAACTTCATCTCAATTTTAAGGGAAAATTGTGCTTTGTTGGTCCTTTTTCCGTACCCTAGGTATGTCAAACAGTTCCTTGAACTCGTAATGAGAAGTTTAGGCTCGCTCAGATCAGCGTTAACACAAAGTCTATTCTGTAGTAGCGACTATGATTACCCTCGTATAGTATTATATATTATTGCCTATTCATATTATAATCCCTAGTCCTCTCTATACTGCCAACACACATTATAATAATGTGATACGTTTGATAAAGCCACCATTAACAATTGAAAGTAGGTACATATATAACGTGCAAATATATAAATCATAAGCAATATATACCATCTATGCTATTCACAGGCCTATAGAGGTCTAACGGACAGTTTCACACGTCACGATATATTATAGCACGATACACGATGCATCCCTTTACAGACGAAAACGTAAAAACGGCAACCTATATATCGCACACGAAACTAAATCATTTAGATGCTATAATTTATTTATATTTATTTTATTTATATAAAACAACACCAATTTAAGATATGAGCCTAGGATATATGATCAAGAAATGACTCATAGATGTCCTACGTAATGCACCAGTTCGCCCCTGATAGCATCACTTTTCAGCCTCAATATTGGATTGTTGTTATCATATAAAAGGGTTTAGTGAGAGATTTACATGGTAACTATAGAAGATAAACACGGACAACTGTGAAACGTTGTTAATGATTTGGTTTACCATTACGATATTATACGGCACGGAATTCCTCAACGAGTTCAGGTCGTCATTGAATTCTTTTCCGAAAAATATCTGTACCAATGACAACTGAAGAATAAATTTAGATTTATCGGATACTTTATAATTTATCTAGCGTTATAATTCATATTCTAATTTTTTTTTTGTCAATCCGCCGGATCTTGATCATGTCTTGTAAACTGGGTGTTAGTCAAACCCTCTCTAGAAAAAATGCAGCAGCGTCATCACGTGGCGAAAATCTTAAAAGTTCTTTTCAAATTCGCATGTCCTATCTCTCCTCATAATGAGTTCTTTTTTTATGCATACCCTAAGCTGTTCTTTTGACCTCGAAGTGCATCAAGCGTACTTCCATTGTCTGGTAACATGGCATATTCCGTCATCTTTAGCTTGGGCTGTGTATTAAAAACCAACGACATCAAAATGGCCAACCGCAAAGCGATAAAGCGTAAGACCGAGTTTGCAGGCAAAATGTAACTTATGGATACAGAACTTAAGCCCATAAGCTGTGATTATTGGTACCTCTGGTTATCTAAAGGGTATGCGTCAAAGCGAAGCAGACAGAGCAGGTTTAGACCATTTGAGACAGAATTTCCAGAAAGCTGGATCCATTTCTGATTTCCATGTTATATTCTGCGTCATAACGTTTATACTTTACTTCAAACCGTAATCAGCAGAAATGCAGGGCATATTAGCGAAACCTGGAAAAATAACATAGTATGCCGCCCGCGGACATCTTGGTAACTTCTTTCAGTAGTCGCTCTGCGGCTTCTGAAGAGTTTCAGAAAGGTTCCTGTAAACCGATGTGAATGATGCACGGAAGAGTTATAATTAAAAAAAAACTCAAAAACTCGTCAGAGTTGTATTTGTATACTACTTCTATGCGTGTATAGCGGCTATTTTGCAAAGGAGCAGGAGCAGCACCAATACGACGGTTCGTGAGAACCTCAAGTCCATGTTGTGTGTCACACACTTTGGATAGACTCTTCTTAAGGACCCTGAAGTAGAGATCCTTGCTCGATGTCATTTGCTGCTGAGCCCTCTTAAATATCAAGTAATCGATCATCTTTGGTCCTTTGCTAGCGAGCATATTGCAACATCGATACAAAGGCCAAGTAAAAAAAAACCCATTGGTTTGTTAACGGTCACAAGAGTATTCTGATTGCGGCCAAGAACAAAGTGTCCCGCCGATATCATATTCTGAGTGTTGTTTCTATTGAAAATGACGCCGTGTCGCCATACTGCCCAAAGAAAAACGAAGCTATTAGAAAGAAGTTATATTTGTATCTTTTACAACCTGCAGCGGTTTTTTCAAAACTTCTACAAAGTGCTAAAACGAATCGACAGGGAAGCCGACCAAAGACAATGAATCTTACAGCAAGACGGAGCAAATGTTCATAAGAAGCATTCGTTTAACATTTACATCACATAACAATGCTTACAAAATGTGATTTTATATTTTCCAGGTTAATGGTGCACGGCAGCGGTGATTTTTCACTTCAGAACTTAATTTCGGAAACTTCTATGCATCCACAGTCGAAAAGTTCATTCGAGGAGAGGTTGCAGCATACTGTTTACTATTTAACACCCCGTAATGGTACAATTACCGTTACAAGATGGATTGCGCCTGTAGGTACCCTTTTAGGAGTCGTATTAAGTAAAATTATTCCGCCTTTCAATGAAACGGATGCAGGCTAGGTCAGTGTTATGCAATTATTTTTATGTCTATGCATACACACAAACGAGCACCTATAGATAAAGTGTTCCGCTCTTATGGAATATATTACAAGGTATCGGATAAATAAAGAAATAGTTCCTAACTGTCCTTCAAGTATATTCTAAACCAAAAAAAAAACAAGACTTTTCCATAGAGTACTCTAATTCTAATACGAAATAATTTATTCTAAAGAGCGGGATGACGAAGACGAACTAAAGTTGATTGCTAGAGAGTCAATCTTGGTACATACAGAATACCAGATCAAATGTGTTTCAGTCAAGTGGGCACTTACGTGGCGTAAGTAAAGTTATATGGAGCATTTAATTGCCTTAACCAGGCACCCATTGTTTTCTGATATCGTTTTCAGTTAAGGATTAACGTAAAGCAATATACTTGTTCGGTTTTGTTACTAGTGGGCCAGAAACTTTCAGGCCCTGTGTGGCTTCTGGAACATCAAGGCCTTGCAATAATTATTCGAAAAACTAGACTATCAAGCTACTTCTTCTGTGATATCTTCTCAAGCTCACGACAGTTCTTTGATCGACGAAGTCTTACCATGGATCACTTTTGTAAATAAAAGCTGTATAAAATGAGAAAAACACGGGGCAAACAACGCTATCAAAATAAGATCTAGTTTGAAGAGGTAATGATTTAATCCTACAAACAATACCGTGGCCGAGCTAAAAATGCACTACTTTTATTCGCAGAAGTAATACAAACTTATGTTGTTTAGTAAAACATTCAATTGCGTATAGGTAATTCGAGTCGCTTACAGATTGAACGATGCATATGCGTTACCAAATTCGCGCAAGATTGATACCAGGCCTTTCCATTTGTATTTTTACAAATATCGTCTGCAAAGTCTTCGAGCCCTATTAATTGTTCTAAAACATATGTTGTGTGTGAAGTCCCTAAGTGTGCTCAGACCACATGGAAACTCTCCGAGCAATCCATATAAAATGTCAGAGTACTTCGTATAGCTGATGGAAACAAGATCGAAGCACATTTGCTTGTCCTGTATCTTCTTTGACTTGAGAAAAAGGCGCACATCATAGAAAACCAGTCGAAGAAACCTTTAGAGGCAATGCGACTTGGCGGAAACGTAAAAGTACGTGCTATTACTAGGTATTATTATATGCAGCATCCACCAGTTTTCATTATTTGGTGGGCTATGTCGGCATAGTAAGGCACCACCTAGGCACACGGTAGAATTTTTAGGTGGATTTAACGTAAGGTAGGTTCGCATCGACGGCTTATATTCCAAGATTTCTTAATAAGCTGTTGAGTGACCATCATTTGAATAATCGCTGCTAGTGTATATTACGGAAATGCATCTAGATAATTTTCTAAGACGACGAATTAGGTGGGATTACATGCATACACACCTAACTGTTGAGTAATAATGGCCTATATATATATATATATATATAGAAAGAGAACTCTGCCAGAATTTAAACAATGCTTGTCCAGCTCCTTCTTATAGGGGGCATTCGTTCGTCCCCTATTCTTAATACAGGAAGGAAGCAAGTGTTTTCTAGAACAAGAACCACGAATTTACATAGGAGAATTTACACATCTGCGTCTTTGGAGTACTAGCGAAGATGAGCTATTGTTGAATATTTTTGCACGAGGAGAACAAAACTTGATTTTTTGCTTAGATTCTATGACCTACACTACTACGGATTTCCATATGGCTTTCGAAAAGCCCGACGAGAATTTGCGTGAGACAAGACAGAGACTCTTTGATATGACTTTGATTGGAAAAATGCACTTTTGACAATGCTGGATCTTTGATAAAGAAATCAGAAGCTGTTTCGAAAGAAGGCTATCCACTGCCAATTGGGTTGTCCAGATAAGCTGCTACGGTTGAGCTTATTAAACCCTTTGTAATCGTGTATATATTCATGCAGGATAGCGTGCCTATATTGAAAATTATGCTCTATTTCTGAGACTGTATCTAAAGAAAAGAAGAGAAAATATCAAAAAGAGGTATTTCAAAAGATTTGTTTGATTGTGCTAAAAAAATGTATAACGATGCATCATCCGCGCCAATTACAACTTCAATTTGGTACTTAAACCACCAACTCTATATATTCTCTCTTTAATCTGGAGATAATAACCTTCCAGCAGTAACCGTGCATCAATCAATGTTAACTGGCATAACCTCGTCAAACTGTCGCTCAAATAAGCTGCATACAAAATCGGAATGAAATTTTCGTCTTTTTGCAGCTCACAGATTCCAAATTCAGAAACTCAAAACGGCTAAAAAATTTAAAGGGCGCAAAAAGAATTAGCCATTCGAGCTTATCTAATCGGCTCAATTGACATTTTCCTCTCTGAATCAGAAGTTAACTTCAAAAATGGCTTTTTGAGCCATTTTGATTATTTTTCGAGTTCTTCAAAAATTACGAAGTAAAAACCGTAAAAAAAGACCTGCCGGTTGACCTCATTAGTTTTTTTTCTCGGATTTTCCAGAAACCGCATAAAAGTAACAATACAGACCATCGATTTCAAGTAAAACAACAGGCTTTAGTACTTATGGGAATATGATCAGTGCGAAAAGATTTGACAATACCTAACCTTCGCCCAAATACCAAAAACGGGGCACTGTTGATCGCTATGGCGAGTTTGTTACTTTACTTTAAAGAAAAGAAAAAGATTCTTGAGCTTCTCCTTGGTTTTCGTCTGATGCCAGGGATAGTAGATGAGCGCTTGCTAATTAAAATAAGCAACCCGCCAAAGTTTTCCCTAACTTGAACGCACCGCCCTATATATATATATATATATATTACTCTTACTTCTTGAGACACATTTGTGTGTATGCGTGTAATACTAGATCTTAAGACTCACAGACTCCGATATTTATCTATCCTTCCTGTCCGTTTACTAGGCTAGAAAAAAGAGATTAATTCCAGGTTTGCGGTTCTGTTATTAGTAAGTACTGTCCATTCTTTGCTGATAGCCTACTCTACTTTTTTTGAAAATCTTTCCCGTCTGCCAGAAATGTCACTAATGTTGCTCTCATCATTGAATTTCCCAGAAGCGCCATAACGATAACTTGGGAAAGCCGGCGCAGACACTTTACGCTGTCGTACTGCGGCAATTTAATCCACTTGCAGTGTACCAGGTTCTCCTTCTCCCGTGATGAAGAATCTTGCACTGATTTTTTCTGTGAACTCTACTGTTGAACAACTATTGTTTTTTCATTGTCGACCAACGTCGAAAAGGAAAGTACGACAGCTCTCATTGTGTCTTAGCGAAGAAAAAAAGCAAATGCCACGAAAATGCTTCTGAGAAACGGTTTAAACAGAACATTTGTACCACCACGGCTTATGTCACAGCGAACATGGTTCCAGCAACGACAGCATATCGGACGACGACGACAACAGCAATGACGAAAAGTGGGTTAGTATGCGGCGACGAGGCCCTGACCTAGGAAAAGGATTTTATGGGATGTAATCGTTGGCATATCTGGTGCTTTGCAGAAAGCTGTTGCTCGTACTTCTAAGGCATAAGGAATGTTAGCGGCAGCATATTGTGCTGTTACAACGCATGTTTCTAAAATGTTTGATTGTGCCCAATAAATGCAATAAAATCGTAATTAGGTCTTTTATTTCGTTTGTCAAGAAACTTGATCTTACAACGTAACGTTTACACAATAATAATTGTTACGTGCTAACAATTTCTCATCTTACACAAAGCTTGGGGTTATTATTTTGTGACAAAAACCAAAGGCTTTTTTGTTTTACTAGATACTCTTTATCAAATGATCCAAGATTAAGCTTTTGAGTAGCACGCACTCCGCTTATATTGTAAATAAACATGGGTCAAAGTCATAATCACATTGCCACAAATCGTGAACGTAACCATTGAGCTTGCGTTTGCAAAAACTAACCGGAACATGATATAATGTGATGTGAGAAAGTCCTTGTTTATGGGAGATGAGAGCAGACATAAGGTTATGTGAGATCCTTAATCAATAAAGACTTTTAAGCATCTTCGTCAAACTTGAATCAATATCAACCGGTGAAGATAACACGTAGACAATCTCCAGTTATTACTAAGTGGATTAGCGCACTAATTCTAATTGAATAAAAAAAAGTTTCACCATTTCTGCTATACATACCACAAATAAGTTTCCAAAAAGTCATTTCCAAGAGCTCGAACACAGAAGGAGCCTGACCCCAACCCTGTTGCTACCAACGAACAACGTTGATTATAGTTCTCAGATAACCTGAACCATTACAGTATAAAAATTCTGCTTTCTTTCCAATCACCCGATGCTTTGCCCCTGAACAGTAGTCGCAGCAATTTTACGTTCTTGTCCTTTGAGATTTCTTCAGCTTTTCTCTCGCCTTCGGTCTTTTTGGTCGTTCGCAGCCCACCGTCTCAGAGAACATTTAACAAAGAAATTGGCAAAAGGGGTTAAGAAAAATGTTGTTGAAAGCGAACGACCTTGGAAATATGCAATTCCATTATCCTGCTACTTCGTCCGCTGCTTGCCACGAAGTGTATTCACTTGAAGGCGACTACCGCTCGAGGGCATGGTCGGTAGTCGTTACCGGACTTCTACTAGCCGAAAAACCTCTCTCTCTTACTCGGAAACTCTTAAACCCCCCAGTAAGAAAGTGCAGAACTTCCCCTTAGGCCTCTCCTGCAGCTGCTTCGCCACGTAAGAGCAAGTGTCCCTACAGTTTCTCGATGGAATCTCGTAAACACCTTTCCGTTTCGGTTATCGTTCTCCGTTGATGACGGTGTTCAAATTCACTCGTCCTTGTACCTGTTAGCTACTAAGATGAACACAAATGATGTCCTGTAAGCAGGCAAATACCAAACTGATATTTTCTGACATACGTGTATCTTACCAACATTGCTATGACAAAAGATACATCTGTGGTTGATTTTTACCCGGTCGAATGAAATCGGTTCAAAGTTTGACGTTATCACCGCCTTCCCACGGACTCCATGTTCTTTTTTCCCAGTTCCCTTCGTCTGTCGTCGAAGGATTTGAGTGTGTTAAGATGAGGTAGGGGATGGGATGGGGCATGATATGGGGCCTTGGTAAGAGGGTTCTTATCTTAAGTAACGAAGCGGCTGAAGTACTTTTCCGCGCTGAAAATCAAAGGGGAATTTTTGAGCCCCTCGTCGCAGAAACTAGCAGACCGCTGTCAAACGACGATGACGCGACTGCAAATACGGGGGTTACGAACTCTGGCACATCAGATAATTTCTATCACAAATTGACCGTAAAAAATCTTGTTCGCCAAGTAATGCAAGCGACACCGCTTGGATCTTCTTTTATTTGCCCCTTTGCGCAAGTTACCATCAACCGCCGTACCAGGAGCATGTTGGGCACACTCGCAGATCATACTCTGCAGGTAAGAAAGTGGAAAATTCGACAAATGAAAAGTTTTCATAACCAATCAAGAACACCTGCTTTATTTTGTGACTCATCTTAACAATTTTTTCCGCAACAACTGCTTGTAGGTCTATTGAACAGTTCTCGTAGTGACCAAAAATTCTTTAACATACTTTAGAATCATAAATAAGACCAGCTAACTATAACATTTTGGGCTAAACAAAGACAGGATAAAAGGAGCTACAAGCCTTTTCAAGTTCTACTGTTATGCTGTTTATTGTCACGACACACGAGGTAATACATATGGTAAGAAACCCTTTTGATCCGATCAACCTAATATTTGGTAACCCAATTTACGGGCAAATGTAGCGGGGTAAGCCATCGCTTATCATACGGATGCGTACACTTCGAAAAAGGCGCGCTTAGGTAGTGGCAGCAGGAGTCATCTGTTTTCAGGAGGCCAGCGGATGGCCGGGCGGTCTTCTGTCTAACGAATTAAAGCCAAGGACTCTGTTATCGTTTGACTGCTTCATGCTTGAATTCAAGGGTCCTTGCCGGACGCATTGAGCTTATGCGGCCGCAGAAGCCTCACGGCTAAATCCCTTTATCAAGAACCGCTGCGGCAGCGGAGGTTTCGGCGATGGCGACGGCAGTAAAGGTAGCAGCGCTCAGCGGGAAAACGCTGCGAAAACTGAGAGAACTGAGAAGAGACCGAGACATACTTAGCGCGCTTTCGCTGCCCCCATCGAGCCCTGGCCGTAAGTGGCAGCAGCGGCAGTTAAGAGTGCAGCTGTTATAGCTTCATGCTCATGTGTGTGTGTGGTACTGTGGTTCCTGCCAGAGTTTAGGAACGGCACAGAGCGCTGTGAAGTAAACAAGATCGCTTCGTGCATATGCTTTCCGGAGAACGTCGAGAGGATATGAAAGCCAATGCCTCTTTGAGGATACTAGAGAGTTTCCTCGTTGTACTCTTTTCTGTGAGCAAAGGATGGTGGCGACTAAAGGGTGTCCTCTTTGCGCGAACGCTCTGCGATCAGATATGTATAGCAACCGCTCATGGCGGCCACTGGTAAACACGCGACAGAGATGAAAGAAATTACAAAAGTGCCTATGGGCTATGAGGCCGACCGGGAAAACTAAGGTTAGTTTACAGAACGGATTCAACTCACTTATTGCCGGGTTTGTCGCCAGCCGCATAATTTACTACGAGTAGTATCATGTCTTTTGTGTATACCTGTAGATTCGTGTGGGGGGGCTCTTATGCGTGTAGAACCAACTAGTGAATTATTTTGTGTTCTTGATACTTTTTTTTTGCTCAAGCGTACTGAATCTAGCGATCTTGACAATATCATGCTAAAATAGAAATTAAGGTTATAGAGAGATCGAACTTTATAATCATAAGGTTGAAGCCAAGCGACTAGCTCTCCCCCACGCTAGAATAATCCGGCAGTGATGTAGAGCAGCTACAAACAAATCAAGGAGTCGCTACGTATAAGAAACTTGAATTCGAGTAAACTGTTGACGTTACCATTGATCACCAGCTGTTATGCTATTTCGCCTTCAAAATTGCTGCGCCCTCGTATCCAGCTATCCGATTCTAGTAATTACCATCGCTATCTTTAGCAGTTAAACTTAACTCTGGACAAAAAAAGACAAATTTATAACTCAATCCCGCAGCAATGTAATACAGTGTCTTGTTTTGAGAGATCAATAAAAGATGTTTGCTAAGCTCCGATAATTGTGCAATATTCTTTTAGCCC
Organism: Varroa jacobsoni; assembly: GCF_002532875.2. Lineage (NCBI taxonomy): Eukaryota > Metazoa > Arthropoda > Arachnida > Mesostigmata > Varroidae > Varroa > Varroa jacobsoni. The sequence continues at coordinate 52,329 of NW_019214760.1, forward strand.
TGATGGCAATCTGTGGAGAAAGGCCTCTTGGATACTTGAATGTAAACAACCCATGACAAACAATTTACGCGTCAGGTGCAAACATCGAGATCCAACAATGAAATAGCCTGTTTCTGGTATGTAAATTTCAATCTGTTACCTCGTATTATTTGCCGCCATCTTAGAACTATTAGAATATTTCTCCAATGGCCATCATACGTAGAACATGAAGCTTCTCCAGGGATTTTGTCTCTCTTGGTTTTTTTTTCTGCACATGTAAGTAGTCTCGGAGAATTTAGGTGAACAGTGCGGATAGGTGCACACGGGACGTACGACGAGAAAATGGGCAATGACGATACCCTAGCAACAAGCAATACAGCAAAAAACAACGGGTCTGTGGTTGTTGCTGTTTCGCCAGGTTCAGCCTCCAGTCTTGCCGCAGTCACCGCTACACAGAGATAGATACCCCGCGTTTTTCTCCTTTTCCCAAAGGAAAGGATGGTGATGATGATGACAAGGGCGCTGCCAGTGCTGCGATCTCGACCCGGTTCTTAGGCGGCGGCCTACGAAACAAGCTGGGACACGCAGATGCCGAAAATATGCATGTAAAGGGCTGGCTGGCGGCCGTTCCCCACTTAAGCCAGGACCAACTTAGTCCATACCAAGCGTTCCAACCGGGTGTAGACCCATACATTCGACGTAACAAGGCAGCAAACGAAAGCAACACGCACAAGGAGGCGGCAGTGGAGCGTGACTCTCGCGCACGAAATTGGACTTCGATCTGTTGCTTTGCCCATTGCGCTCGCTATGCCGTGCACGCTATCCGCTTATTTCCGCTCCTTTACGATGCTCCAGGGATTCGACTGTCAATTTCTGTTGCCGAGTCCGGTTGTGTGGGTGGTCGTGTGTGTGTAGATGCACGCCGATGCAAGTGTTTATAAGTGTGTCGCTTTGTGGGCGAATGTTAACAGGCAACGGACAGGGGGACATCGAAAGGGGAAATTCGTTGGCCGCTGAATAGAGAAAAAAGAAACGGATTTTTTTCCTACAGGATGAGGAACGTCCTCGACCAAATTAGACAACTTACTGTACGATATAGGATTCGCATATATGATAAAAGTGTTTTAAGAACAATAAAGCAGCGGGCTTGCAAACCATTATTTTCAAGATAACAAAAAAATTACCTCATATATAAAGGAGTCTTTAAAAGTAAGCGAACAACTGTCAGTCATCATTGAACAAAGGTCGGCAATTCTCGAATGTTTATGGAAATAGATGCCCACTATATTGCGATTATAACTAGAATGCATGAATAAAGGGTTAACACCTGCGGATTTTCCTATGTCGTATCCAGCTTTGATTTTAAAATCCCTTTTCAAACACACGAGTGTTCTTCGACGGGTGCCTAAATTGGATCTGCCTGGCGATATTGAGAAAGACATGTTTATGTACATCGAGTATTCATTCATATATATCAAAGCGTGCTTTCCCAACGAAAAAGTATATTTCCAGTTGACCCTTTTATGTTTTAAAGATTTTGCTTGTTCTCTTTATCATTCTGACTATCTTGATATGATATTTCCCCTTGCTAATACTTTTTCTCTAATCCTAACAAGTCGGCTTTTTTATCCTCCTTCATAGAACTCACCTAGGATTTATTTCCTTCAACTTCAAGCTATAGCAGTATATCATTTCCCCTGTCAAATTATCGACCAATTCGTCCACTGTACCTTCGCCTTTGAATGTGAAGAGAACGTCTTCATCTTTGCGAAGGAAACCAGTGTTTGAGTGTCCTGGCAGGCCTTCGTACAATCCCTCGTCCTATATCAGGGTCAGCTGTTACCAGCAATAAAAATCCAATTACGTCCTGCTGTGCAGGTATATCTTTCCTTTTGTCCAAGCGGGCTGAAGTTTTTTAAATTGGCTTCTTGCCTAACTTTATGTTTTTAGCTATGGCTAGCTATTGAGCAGGAATTGATGTGTTGCTATTTCATCATTATTGCTATTACTGTTATTATTATTATTATTGTGATCTTAGATACAAGCCCCTGCTCTATGCGAGATGACACCGATGCCAAGCTGTTCGGATTCAATAGCTTTGAAGTTGCTTCAATCGTATCAAAGGCGTTTACCTAGGTAAGAGTCGTTATTGAAATCGGAATTTTTTTTTTATACATCCCTTTATAGATTACAATATAATTTATGCGGTAGACAGTCTGAACAAAGCGTTTATATTTAGTAGCAACAATGGCTTTGCTCTTTAGAGAATCCATTGTGTCCTTTGTAAAACCAACAGTCTTTTTGCCGTCGGCAACGATGCGGCTCACTTTGACGCAATGGTGATTTTTGAAGCGGAATGCGGCAGTGGCATGATTTACATAAGACGCGAAAAAAACACGAGCTGCCGCTCTGAGACACGTTCTTCCCGATGCGATACATATATATTAGCAATCTTCAGCTATCTAAAATAATTATTTTTGATCATTGCTTCGTCACATCGACGATCCACTAGCGGCAGTTTATATACGAACGTTTCAGCAAAGACGAGGCATAATAATTCGTTCTATTTTATTTGAAAAATGTTTGCCAGATTTCGGGTAGATGCTATTCACATGTTTGAAATGTATTTATTCGATAAAAAAAAAAGCACTAGTAGTTTAGAAGATGGCCATGCGATGCGAACGAAATACAAGCCTACACAGTATGTATTATAGATCACTCGTTGAACGTATCTTACGCTGTTCCCTTTTAGGCTCACAATACGGAAGGTAGCAGGAGCTAAATTGAAGCTGATACAGAATCCGGGGGGTGATTTCTTTCGCGAATAGATTTTTCACGGTCAAATAGTGGAATTGACGCAGAAAAGATCGTTAGCTAGTTCAGACAACCTTGGAGTAAGACAAGATCTTGTTCAAACCAACTATTCGCCAAAAGACTTAGATACAAAAAAAAAAAATTATATATAGATCACAATTGTACAGCGCATTTTTAGTGGTCATTCTTTAAGTGGCCGTCTACAGTTCGAAAATGGAGTAGGCATAATAATATGTTTACACAAATCCAAAAAACTCCTGTACATCATTAATAAGGCACCACTTATGTCAGCTACCCATATCACAATCCTGATGTCGTACAATCTCTAACGGAGAAAATACGACAAAAAATTATGACTACTACAAAGCGTCGAAGGAGGCCCATTAAAATTAATTATATTCGATACGCTCTACCTTTTTAAATGACAGAAGTAAGATATTACTTCTCTAGATGCATGCTCCACAAATTCGCCTGTTAATACAAAAGATGAATTAGGGTTAACGTTCGTTTAGCTTAAGGAAGACACGATTTCCGCAAAGCCTAACTGCCCCATGATAAGAACTACCTAGAGAATCTTACACTAGATAATCAATGTTATTAACTTCCCCAGTACCTTTTTTTTAACCTATTTGTATAAAATTTTCATGACTTGTCAAGTAATTAGTAGTTCAGCGAATATTCCTATGGCCATAGATTTAGCTTCGTTTATGTTCCTCAGTTCTACTTGCAACGTGCCTCATCGTCAGAGGCGTGATGATTTTTTTAAGAGAAATGAGGTAGAGGCATAAATATTGCATAGCAGATATCACAAAACCATGCGAAAAGCAGACCTACAGCTAAAGCTAAATAATTTTTTGAGGTTTACCTGGTATCACCATTAAGCACTACTCTAAAGGTTGGCTTCCACCAAGAAGCAAAATGTGTCTACGCTAGATTTTGAACAAACTCCATTTCACAAGCAAACTCGTTACCACTGCGCAATCATCACTATAGCTACTATATAGATTATTGCTACAATGTCTGAAATGGCAGAGAGGTAAATTAAACATACTAAGCAGGCGAACGAACTTCCACAAAACAGTTAATCTAACCATGTTAAGGACAACAAGCTGAAGGCTACACACATTGAATTGCCATTATTTCAGATTTAACCCTCTTTTGTGACTAATTCTTATACTTGGCTTCAGTTGTATGAGTCGTACTGACGTGCGGCACGTTTTGATAAAAAAAAATATGTATATATATATATATAGTTCTTAGACAACTTTTAAATTCTATTTAGTGCTCTGTATCGCTTGTGGTTTCGAACGGACGTGAAAACTGAGCATACGGAGTAGGGACGATGTTTTCAACAAATGTTGTGTATCGTGTTAGCGCTAAATAAAACACCGCTATGATTCCCCAGTACATGCTTATGATGGATAGATCTATGCACATCTTATCAATTGGGAGAACCATCTTATTCTTTACAGCTAGATAAAAGGAAGCCATAAGCGGGCCGTTTTCTATACATAGTTCAAAGTTGCAGCGCTCATGGGTAACTTCAATTATTCTTCCATCTCGAAGCCAACAACATACACAGTTAACGTTTGTGAAGCTTCTTATAACAAACATTCGATTGGAGTCGGCTTTCAACATTTCTTCCTGTGGTAAAATACAAGCAGTTTAATAAAAGTCAGTTGAAAATTTGGGCTTGGGGACTATAAGCACTTAGCAGAACATATCGCACTATTTTCGAATAGATTAATCAAACAAAACGCGCTTTTTTTTCTACTGCGTTTGTCTACGTGGCCCGGTCTACAGCCTTCTCCCTTATTTCTCAAACGGACCCCACGGAAACGGTTTCATTACTCCAATGCTCTGGGGGATACTATATGTCGATAAAAATAGCTCCCGTGTTTGGTGGACCAGGGTAGTTGCGGTTATGCTCGTCCTCGCTACGGAGGTGATGACGTCGGTTGTGGCGAGGCCGTACTGAAATTAGCGTACGCTGTGTACAAGAGCACACACAGGTTGGTGTCGTGGCAAATGCTAGCTTATTTGAGAGGTATGACGGATATCCTGAAGATAATGATATCCTCGAAGCGTTTCGACTAACGACGAGCCTACAGATGAAACGCCGGCCCGTCACAGAGAACAAAACCACGGCGGGGGTCGCCTCTCGCTCGCCCTTCTTTTAGAAGTTGGTTCTGCTAGCGACGATGCCGTTTCACTAAGACTTCCCTGCTCCATCTAGCAGCTAAGGACATTACGGCGCTGAAGATGACTGGTTCTTGCCAGGGACAAACCAAGTCCACCGTGTTTCGCAATGAAGAGATGTAAAGAGATTGTAGGATATAAAAATGTTGGAAATGTTGACATGTGACACGATGGATCGTCGAAACAGACATGGACCACGGTCAGGGATGGATTGCTGCCGTGTAATAAGAATGAAGATGTGCGCGCGCACATACACTTATACACACGCGGGTGAGGTAGACGACAGAAACAAGGAGCAGCTATGAAGTAAAGAGAAGCAAGGAGCGGCACGAGAAGTAGAACGATGAAAAAAGCAAAAAATAGACCAAGAGCAGTGGTACGGTGCCGCTCGACAGAAAGTAGTTTCTGCTTGGCTTTGCGCATTGAGTCTTGTCCACTTCATTCCTATCTACCCACCGGCTCATTACGACATAGCTAGTTCTAACCCTGCTCGTTGTTTAGGCAAGTCTTAAGCAGGTCTGCTGCCTATGGTAAGACGTTCAAAAAAGATGAGGTTCTCTTCGCAAAAAGAAAGCGGCAGTTTCAGTTGGACCGACGCAGGCAAGTGTCGGCGGGTTCGCGTCAAATATACTCTTACCATAGAAATTAGATGAGGTGGGCCTCCTACAAAATAATGGATATATGCGCCTTTTGGGATGTTTTTTGGGACGAATCTTCTGACATTGTTTTGTTGGCCTTAGCTATTCTCGTCTATTTGTTGGGCGGCACGTTTTCTGAAGCGACCACTGCTGGCCATCAACCTGCAAAACAAAAGGGACTACATCCACCCAATTGATTCATGTGAACATAATTTCTCGGTAGAAGACTCAGCCCAAATGGCTTGCAAGGGTGTAGAAGGTAGCAACGCTTTTTTTAATCAATACGTGTATGAAAACTTTGCCGTCATCGTCGAATGTATTTTACAGAATAACTCTGCTTTAGGTACCTATCTCAGATTGCATGCAGGTGAAGCTTTTAATTTCTTTGTAGAATGCGGTAACCGAAGCGAGTTATTTAAAGAGACAAAGGTACAAACATTGACAGTCGGCTCTCGTTGGGGTACACTATAACGAATTTAGAAGTAATAAGCAAGATGTCAAAATCTGAGCTAAGCTTAGAAGCTAGGTATCATAGGTTGAGCTGCTAGTTAGCCTAAACAGTCGGTAGTCCCACCATGTTAACTAATGAGTCTCGATATAACGAACGCGTTCGAATATATCTGCCTAAAGCTATGAGAAAAAGATTGCACAACAACAGGTTTTATTGCGAAAAGTAGCGTATCGTAGGTTTTAACGTTTTTTTCTAAAATTTGCTAACTGATATTTGTCAATAGTTAACACCATTCGTCGGCCTCATTTTCTATTGAAGATTATTATAATCCAAATAACTCATAGACAGAATGAATAAATATATATATATATATATATAGACTTTTTCTAAATACGTCCAATTAGAGCTCAATTCGAAACACTCTACTAAATAAAATGCATCCACATGGCGCTTTCAATAACTATCAGTAAATTCCGATGACTGAAGTGGCTAAGTCGTCGTCCTGCTTACCCATTCGTACATAACTAAATAAAATATTAACTTCAAATTGGTTTGCAGCTATAGTGCAGAACATGAGTACAAGATGTTCTCTCAAGTGGCACACACGTTAGTCATCAGGTGTCCTTTTCAAAGAATAAAGCCTTTATTAGGCTCGCGCGAAGGCAACGGTTTTTCAGAACTGTTTACTATATAAACGAATAGTTTGCTTTTTGCCATTGAAAGCTGTTCTTAGGAGTGGGGCGTTGAGAATAACGAGCTCTACTGTAACCACAACAACGAGCTGTTACCAGCGGCTGCCCGCCTCGACAGCCGCTGGCAGCAGCGAAACACCAATTCAAGGTAATGCCCGTGTTCCAAGATATAAAGCCAGTCCTTCGACTTCACCTTCCATTCATTAGCTAACTATATTCAGTTTTTTAGTCATTAAGACGATCGAAGTCCCTTATAGATCCACTGGTCAATTTTGAGCGAGCTCACATTGCCCCAAGCGTGGCTTTGTTGCGTTTTACCAGTCGATTAAGCCAAGTTCAAATTTAAGTTAGACCAGCTCACAACAAAACATATTATTACAGTCTTGGAGCTGAACCTGTTAGGAAATATAAAGCTCTACTTTAATGACCTAAGGCCATGTTGACCTGAGCCCATAACGTCTATTCGCTTCTCCATTGTCATCCATCTCCAAAAGTTAAATTTTTTTTCATATTTCTCATTCTATATAACCTGTGCGACCAGACAGATAACTTCTGTTGGAAATATTCGTTTAGCGACAATTACTTGCATGGACGAGAGTGCACGTAAGCAGGCACAACGATGATATATGTACATGTAAGTACAACACTGCGTTTCGCGGGGGATGCACCGAATCCGATATATGCTAACTTTTTATACATGTCTTGATCATGCCACAGTTCAATCTATCGCGTTAGGCACTCGCCAGCTCTTTTGCGCTTTTCTATATAAAATAGCAGTCTTAGCATTGTGACGCGTAATTGAATTTAAACTGTCACTGTCCAACAGCAGCTGACTTCTTCCGCAATGAACTTGAGGCTTAAGTTGCCATCTGCAAAGAAAGAATCCAACTTAAAGCAACATTTGAACGTTTTGTTGGTCCTATCGGGAGCTTGGCCATGGGGGAGGACCCTTCAAAAAAAAACTAAAAAGGGACTTTATAGGAGGGTGAAATGCCTGAGTCCGGCTACTCTGCGTAGCTTAGAGAAAAAACGATATTAGAGCTGAGGCTACTAGTATTACTCTTACAACTACTACTGGTGCCTCGATTACGAACGTTAGGTGCAAAGGAATTGAGGAGAACCTGAGGGAGTATAGTCGGGCTAAGCAACTGCGACAGAGGCGAATCAGCAAATGAAAAAGAACAGTCTAATAAAGAAAACGGAAAAACCCAAGAGCAAGATATTTTCACCAGGTTGAAGAGTTGATCGCGCTAAAGTAAAAGAAGACGTGAGTGAAGATGCTTGAGACAGCGGTGAGCGCTAGAAGATGACTGCGTTGTCTGTCCTGGTACTGTGTTAACCCGTGCTTCCGCTTTTTGCTGAAAGGTCTTAATAGCGCCTCTTAACCAACGTGCCCTTTTTTACTGGCCGAAAAGACAGATATCCTGAGGTTTCGTAGCAGAAAGGAAAAGGTTACCGCAAGTGTGTCGGCGTTCGGATATAGGATTGAAGCACCTCGCCACAGCCTGGAGCTTTAAGCAGATTGAGGGCGTAGGATAAATAAGAAATTACTCTTATATGGTAGAAGAGAAATATACTTGCAAAAATTACTTCAACACAGGTCTCTTTGTACAATTGAAAAGCACAAAATTACGGCTATATATACGTGCGTTGTTAACTCCATGTATTCTCGATGTAGGACTTCAGTGAAGCTGAAACCTTTTAAAAAAGTAGTGACAGATTCGTTTATAACGACCCACTACGTGATTAATATACCGCGAATCCGCACGTCTCGAATAAAAATTTCGATGTCTTCCCATTGTATTGGACAGAAAACTGTTCGATCCAAGTTCTCAATCAGCCAGTAATTACCCAACGGAAAATTAATCGATGCAGTTGTTTACAAATGCTAATGCAATTGGCGATTCTGCCAGCCCTTAACACTTAACTTTCTAAAGATATTGTTCATTAGTGCTGGCCTAACAGTTCGTAGGTATTGGGAAAATAAGTCAGTTTAATAAATTGAGTCTGCCCACTTCTCTACTATATTGGTGCCCACTATTGTTCAACCTTGTGCATTTGATCGAGAAGTTGCAGTAAGGCAGGTGCGTAAGCTGTTTCTGACCGGTTTCTACCCCCGACTACACACGTCAATGTCACTGCGGATGGTAACGATTATAACAAGGCTGCCTTCACCGCCTTCGACATTGGCAGCGGCGGCATCAGCAAATCATTGATTTGTTCGATATCTCGCAGCTGTGTCGGTGGCTTGTAAATGTGTCACGGTCTCCGTTTTGTAGGCGGTCTGATCGTCTGGCTTTCTGCAAATTCGAACGTGTAAAGGAGCTCTCAGTCAACGTATCGCTTCAGCAGTAACTACGGTTGCGACCAGATCGTCTTTCTTCGGTCTAACTCCATGTCACTGTCCCACACTGCAAGTTAACCTCAATATGGCGTAGCCTTCTTCGCCTTTTTTTCCATAGAAGGACTGACTAGCCGTTGCTCAATCCATCTAAGGCTGTATATACAGCCTCTATGTGCCGTTATTGCTGTCGTTTTGTACCTATCTTGCAGAAGCAGCAGGAGCGGCGGCGGCTGCCAACAACAACAGAAATAATAACAACTCCCATTACTACAGCTGCTGTTAGTGCCTTCTGGTTGTCAGATAACTTGCCAATAGATCACTCGCTTTTCTGTTGTAAGAGGTGCGTCGTATGGAGACAGTAGGGTTTTGTCCGCTTTTTGGCTGCTACTCGCAGTAATAGCACTAGTAAGGGATATCCTGCTGTGTGTGTCTGCTGCAGAAGACAGAAGCCGTGCAGATGTAGGTACATTTCTATATACCGTGGATATTCGTTATATGTCTGTTGCTTCATAAGCTTCGCTTGGACTTTTTATGTGTATTATACATAATATTATATATATATGTACATATATATATATGCGGTAAGTTGTTGTAGAGAAAAACAGCTTCATCTGTGTAAGTATATGTGTAAACATGTTGTACAACCATGTTGTCATATCGTGATCCATTTCTTACGAGGTATATTGCATGTTCTGTAAACCTATAAGGTTTACAGACGAACCGAGGTTGGCGATCCAGGTTCTATTGTTG